>NC_068356.1:111547731-111634004 GCF_020536995.1 Dreissena polymorpha | reverse complement strand
CTTTTGCTGTTTCTGCTATTACTACTATAACCTCTGCTACTTATTCCTCTGCCATCATCAGTATTATATATACGACTTCGCATTATATGTTGGTCGACATTTTTTTATATTGTTTATTTCTGTTCATAGAGGATATGTGGAAGGCATTTGTCGCTCACTTCTTTGAAAAACCCTACTTTATTTTAGGATTTCTACGGCCTTTATTACCAACAAGGATAAAATAAGCTCCGCAATGGACATCACAAAGGAATTGATACAAACTAAACAATCTAGCGTAGGAACGCGGCGTGAGTACAATCGAATGCAGATTGACCGACTGCTGACTGATCTACAGTCAAACGTCTTGACAGTAATTGAGGAGGAACCCTGTACGCCCAAGCCAGTAGGTCTCGGCGAAACAGTTGAACTCGCTATTAAAGTTCAAACAGCCGATCCCAAAGTGACGTCATTTCCGTTCGTCGAAACCTCGCGAGATCAAAAGCGCGAACGAGACCGTGGACGTGAAAAAAATATTAACGATAAAGCGCTTCCGGTCGTAGATAATGCGGGTAAATCGCAGAGCGTTAAACTGTGCATGGGTGTCGGCGGTTATTCACATGAAAGCGCATGAAGCACGCCGAGCGAATCGATACGGGAGTTAAAAAAAGAATCCGGTGACATCGTTGAAGGAATACGGCCGCAGCAGACGACATGAGCATAGAACGGCGGAAAATAAACCGGAAGTTCAGAAGCCAGGATCCTGTCGTTATCTCAGGTGTCATCAGGAGCAGGAACTAACATTAAAGAAATATTCGGCTGAATATTTGGAAAGGGCAGATATGTTCAAACGTGAATTCGGAATGTCTTTATAATAATGCAATTTCGCAGTTTGCGATCAGTATTTCGAAAAGAGGCTTAACAAGTGAATTAAAAACAATAACTATTGGACATGTTTTTCTGCTATGCTTTATTAGTTGCGAAACATACTAATCTTTGCCACGCGTGATTTTCAATATCAATCAGGCAGCAAATGATTCGCAAATTATATAAGATATTCGTCGATGGTTAGCATGTGCACAAGCAATATTGTTTGTTTGCCTTAACATATAATTATTAAAGAATATGAAGATTAATTCACCCAAAACAATTAACAGTAGGAATCTTTCTATGAACGTTATTTACCGTTATTTCAGTTATCACAATATAAATAGTCATTGTGTTAGATAAATTTTCATACATACTTCTTCTCTGTCTGTTTGTTTCTAACTCAGGAATATTTAATTGTTGTTATTGCTGTGTGTTTTACAGATACTTTATGTTAACATTATATTCATTTTTGTCGAACATTAAAATAGAAATCACTGGAAAAAAAATGCGTTTTTGATAACGTACCATATCTCCGAAACTCTTGTGTTGTTTTGTGAACCACTTTTGTTCAAAATTAATCGCATTCTTGTGAGAAAACATATTATTTTAATTTTTTGCAACCTTTTGCATGTATTTATTGTTACGGGTTTCATGTAATTGTCGTTTTTTGTTTAATTGTGTTGTTTTTATATATCATGCTAATGTTGTTTCCATATTTTGTTAAACATTAACATAAACTTGAAATACAAAAGATGTTGCTTGTTGTGATATGCCCGTACGTTAAAAACAGAAAGTATCACACACGTACTGTTTAATCAGTGTGGTAACGGTTTGGACGAAAGTTTTCCAAATAAAAGGCGGGCGTGCTCATTATTTATAGATTTCAATTAAATTGTGTCCCATTCGGATAGAAACGCGTATTACTACATAAAGACCTATAAACGGAATATTCCTATCAGAAATTGGTGAGCAATACTTATCAAGTTATCGCTCTTTATCTATAAATTAACACCAAGAAACAACCGCCATCAGAACTGTTATTTGTTGTTAAGTAACTGATGAGCAACGGAGCATTGAACAGTGTGTCTATATATATATACAGTTCTGCAAAGATTTGACATACATAAGGCTAATTTAAGAAAAGAGCATTTTTTTGTTTTACTATCATTTCTTATAATAAAAGGTTAGCTAGACATGTTATGGTGATAAAATGTTTCCATTGTGTGCCTTGTTGAAGTATTTATGTAGGAAACACCAACATGTTCTACGAGACCGAATACACAGTTTCAACAGAGTTACTTATGCTTTTTAGTTATTTTATTTTATTGCCTTAACTTCATATATTTGGAACGTTTAAGGGCAAACAGTTCAACATTCTAACCGGATTACAAAAAGTGCCAGGTTAAGATGCTCGTCAGACGTTATTTGTTTAAAAACTACTATTTTGCAGATAAGGAAAGAAAACATGTGTATCGTATCGTTGCACTCACTCGTCTACCTCACTCATTCGTCTCGTCTAACTCAACCCACTCAATCATCAAACTTGTGTGACAAGTCTTGTTTCGTTTCAATTGTCTTGTATCTCGTCTCACTTTTCTCATTAACTAACTATTCTCGCTTGACTTGTAAAATCTCGCTTTTTGAGTGCCACACGCTTGTCTGATTACATCGCACTCTCTTGTTGTTGCACATACTCGCTTGTCACACATACACTAAACTTTCATAACGTGTGAATTATTTGTACATTATATTGATACATCTTTAATATTTAAAACAACCACGCATATTGTATGTATTTAATGCCTTTCTTTATTATTAAAAACATTATTTTTGCACGACTGAAATGAACATCATTGTGTATGGCGCACCAAAGGGCCATAGACTTTAACTTCTGTTGCAACAGAAAAAAATGCTGCTCGAGCAGCATTTAAATGCTTCTCGAGCAGTATCTAGATGCTGCTCGACCAGCTAAATTCCTGCCCGAGCAGCATTTATTTTTAGAATAAGCCATTGGACCCGTCAGCCAATCAAATTTGAGCATACAAACGGACGACATAAGCTATCTCTACGGACACGAAATATACCTGACAATAACTTTAGAAAAAAACTGAAATGAACTCATGATCTGGGTTTTAATAAATTATTATTATTAAATTCTCATCATGTTTTCGTAGTTGTTTATAAAATAATAAGTAAGCTTCAAAATTATTATTTTGTAGGAACATGCAAATTTGGTTGATCAATTTCTCCAACGTTACCTGATTTGTGCCTGTGTAATCTGATTCTGATTGGCTAATGCCATAATCGAAAGATAAATGCTGGTCGAGCAGGATTTTTCTGCTGCAGCAGACAAAATGTTGCTCGAGCAGCAAATTGCTGCCAGAGCAGCATCTAGACTGCTCGAGCAGCATATTGCTGCATTTTTGTCTGCTGCAGCAGAAGTGAAAGTTTAAACCCCTTTGGTACGCCATAATTGTGCGTAATGGTTTCATACCTGTTGGTAGTCACGTATCCTTTTCTAATGGATAGTTATGTTATATTTATCATTTTAATTGTAGAGACTACTTAAAATGTCTGATACTTAATTTCATTTACGGCGTTCATGCACAAAAAATATTTATCACAATATGCATTTGACTGACATTCAACATTTAACAAAGCCACATCAAAACGTACAGCATAGGACCTGCTTTATGAGGAAATCTTACGAGAGAATGTAACAAAATACTAACTATGTCCATGTTTCAAAATATAAATATGAATTGCGTTTCCGTGTATTTTATAACATGGAATACACGATACCATTCAAACTTATTTATTACAAAGCCTTCATCCTTGATAGGCATGTCGAGTTCTTCTTTGTTAACAAGATAACATTTTGTGTCGTATGTTAACCATTTACATGTATACGACGCATAACATGCATTGCATGCCAGTTAGCGGCATTGTTTATTGTATCAAACCACCTCAGCGATTCTCTTTAGCAATTTAAGGCAGCATTATAGTCTCCTTCCATTTCATATGCTTCCACTTTGAGCATGCGATCCGAGACAGCCAATGTTGCAAATGACGTCAATTGCATTCATCGATGGCGTTTGAGATTGATTGTGTTCAAGATACCAAGCGCTATTTTCCACATCAGGAAATACGAAAACAGTATAGGTACAACTTGTGTGTATGCGCAGCATTTTTCAAATCCACACCAGATCAAAGTCATATTAATAATAAAGTATAGTAATGGATGTAATAAATACTTGTCTAAGCTGTTTTAATGATTTTCGGCGTTAAAGAGACTGTGAACCACGACGACGAAGAAAAGAAAAGTTGTAAAATGCCGCATTTGTTACAATTATCAGTTTATATTGATTACAATATCACAACAGGTATATCACATTACTTGAAAAAAGTTGTTAAGTTTTCATATTTTCAGTATATTCGGTAATAAATGTTACTGGGTATGTCTACCAGGTAACTACCAGTTAACTATAAATAACGCCAGTAGATTGATCATCATCGTCAAGTGGTAAACCGAGGAATGAAAATTGTGAATGCGTAGTGAATTGTATATATTATATATATAATGATCAATCTACTTGCGTTATGTATAGTGTGCATATCGTCATGTCAACTATTTTTGCGATGTACTTTTGATTTCACATCGCGAAATTTTATTACCGAATATACTGAAAATATAAACGTTTTTTCAAGTAATTTAATATACTAGTCGTGATATTTTAATCAATATAAACTAATAATTGTAAAAAATACGGTATTTTAGAACTTTTCTTTTTTTCGTCATTCGTGGTTGACAGTCCCTTAAAAAGTTGATTCTTATTTTTACTTTAACTCCGAACTTCTTTGTTGCATTGAGCTTGGTATAACTGAAACAGAATTCGTTTTTAATGTTTCAAATATAGTTTATTTATTTAATTTATCATATAACATGCTATGCATAGTAACATTTTCATTTTTTTTAATTTTAATAAAGATATTTTCAAAACAGCATGCATCCATGTTTTCATGTCAACTAGGGACAGATAAACCTTATAAAATGCCAATTTCTATTTTGTGCAAAAGTAAAACATGCATTTGGAATTTCGAAAAATATCGATATAAATGCCGCTCCGCAAAAAAATGCAACCAAAGCTTTATTGTATAAGACAGCGTACTCATTGTTCGACGTTGAGCTTTTAGTAATTTATAATGAATGTGAAGAAATGTTTATAGTATCAATACTGGTGAAGTTTTTACTTCAAATTCAAATTCATTTTTATCAATTATTAAATTTCTTATACAGATACCCGCACCTTTAGAGGACCATAACGTGTTAGCATATGTAATAAAGATTGATTTACAATTATTTCCATAAGCCTATATTACCACAAAGAATGAACCCCAGAATCACGGCTGCGACCTGGCACTATCAAAACATGTATTACCGATTTTATATGTCCAACAAAGAAAGATATTTCAAGCTATGGATCAAGCTCGTAATGTAAGCAAATACAATGATTCAGAATTATACACAAGGGTGGATGTTGGTTTAGCTGTTCATAATTCGTTCATAATATATATAATATTATATTCATATAAAATTCTTGATGGCGTATTTGTTTAATAGTCATTGTGTCAAATTATTTGTGATGACGTTCCTGCAGTTAAATTAATTTATTTATTGTAGCGGCAGGCGGAGTTTGTGCCAAGGTACAATGGTGAAACTAAGAATTCGGAACAATTTACCGTTTGAATTATTTAAACTACTATTTAAACTACTAATGAATACTAATGGTGTCTTTTATAAACTGTGGAACGTGTGAACTGCGTTCATAAAGGTCAAAGGAATTTACGATGGTAATATTTTATGCAATATGCTCATGTATAATTAACATTTTGTAATGATACACGAAGGCTCATATGTTCCAGACATTCTACACTATAAATCTGCTTAAGGTGTTATTTAGTGGATCATTAAAGTGGTGTTACAATGCATCAAACAACTTATCATTGCTATTTATGTTTGTCCTAGAATTAAATATTGATACGACCATAGTTTTAGGGAAATTTTAAGTCCTTTTTTCAAAGTTTAATGGGTAAATAATTGTATACATGATTTTTATGCATTTTGAAAATGATTTCATGAAATAATTGAAGTTATCACATTTAGCTCGAATAATACTGACCGGTTTGTATCATTACTTTGAGCGGTGAGTCAAGTATGGTCGATATATATAATTAAAAACGCATTTCTTTCAAGACTGTATTGTCTTATTTACAAATACTTTTTATATTTTGTTTATTGTACACGAATTATTGCAACTTACTTAATACGCAATAGTGTGAACCATCAGTATATAAATGTATGCACTAGTGATACAAATTAAGTCATCAAAGTCAGGAAATATCACAAATAAGCTCCTATTTGCAGATTCCAGTTTTGCAGGTTGATTTGTCTGCTGCAATTTTGTTAAATCGACGTACAAGGGATGGTTTATGAACGTTTGAATTTACTAATACTTAATTTATAATTTGAGGAAATAAGGTGGCCATTTGTATCTAGAAGCATTTCAACGTTACTTATCATTTTGTTTATGATGAAGAGACAACTCAACTATTTCTTGATAAGGAGCCCGGCTGATTTAAGTTTAAAAACATGCAATTTACAACACTGATATGAAATTCTTTAATTGGTAAATAAATATATATTTTAATAATTTCAGATGGCTTTGTCATTAAGTGTGATAAAACACAGCTGCTTCCAGATATAATTTGGAAGTGAAAGCAAGCATTATGCATACACATAAATATCGAGGGCTTCACAGTTATTTTGGATAAATCTTATCAGCTGATTGAATAAAACATAGAAGCTGTTTCCGATTAAAGGCATCAAATTCAAAAAGCACTTTAGTTATTGTTACAACTTCTGTCGATTCTAAAGAGAGAAAAACATCAGCCATACATCAAACTCATATCATACATCACCTGAATCATAATAATGTCACTGCCTGATAAGCGGTATCGTCGACCATAATTTCTTAATATTGGTTAACAAAGATAACCATTTTTTGTATCACAAATCGGACAATAAATAAACCGCAATACGAACGTTGGACGAAAGAATCTACGAAATGGCAAATCTTAGCATATTTTAAAGTCAGTATTTCTTTAAATGATTTCGTTAATACTATCTTAATAGGCCCTATTAGTCTACGTTATTATTGATGATTTAACCGTTTGTGATTTTTTTTTTGCATATTAGTTCAAGGCCTTATCATTGATAAAAATTACCGTTTGTAGATATAAACAAACTATTGATACACAATGGTAGTATGTACGAATTTTAGCCGTGAAGTGTTATATTGTGCCCTAAAACTAGGTTTGTCATCTTTCTGTTTTGTATTCTCTGACCGATAAACACACATGTTTTCATACCGTACTTCACAAATTAAGCATGCTTTCTTTTCCTTTGTTCCATTCAAATCGAAGATCTGCTCTTTTCATTGGCCTTACAATTTGTTTGTACTTTTTAAATAATAGTTCTGATGAAACTGGGAATGTGCCGCATGAGTTATAAATATTATTTAATTTACTCAACAGCGATTGCTACGTAAATTTGCTTTTTGAATGTTAACCAAACCGACATTTCGCCATTTTTAACAAGCGTGCAGCCTACAATAAGGATTGTGTCAAGAACAGTTATGCCATTTAAATTGATGAATTGAGTACAACGCATGTAAATCAGCACCTTAGAAGTGCATGTTGCTCTAAACACTAATGATCATTCCTGGTCGACCTGAACTCGCTATGCTTGTGAGACGCATTCACGTAGAGGCAAATAAATGTATTACCGATAAGTGCAATCGCTTTATGTCATAGCAATTATAGCATTTTCGTCGCTTCTAACCAAACAAATAAATTAGCGGTATCTTAAATAAGGTTATCCAAAATTCTATATGGACATGTCTTAATGTTTATTATATTAAGTTTTGAAAATTGTACTTCTTGAACCGCTTCTGTACAATTTTTCCTTTAACAAGTTATGATTTATGTCTAAGATGCTTCGAGTCAATTTTCTAAATGTGTTTTTTGTTAAACACATTATTTAAAATGCTTACTTAAAACGTATAGATTTAATACTAGACATAATAAAAAGTGTGTACATTTATTGTGTTTCTGAGGGGCATGAAGGCATTATTTTATTGATAATATCCGCATGTTCACTGTGTATTACATCAATTAATTGTTGAAGAAATACAATATGTTTAAGTTGATAAAATATATGTAAAGAGATTACAACGAGGTGAATTCCATATCTTGCTTACTGTATCTAGATGGATTTGAAAAAAGTAGCATTATGTTATAATAATGATTCATCAATTGTTGAATATCATGATGAAGATCTCTATATGTTTAAATGGTGTCTTTGTTGTAACGTAAACCTATATATGATTGTAATATGGTCACAAATGTGTTTTTGTAAGTAGTTCATCTAATTGTTAAGATAAACAGTTCAGTTGTAAACAATTAAAAAATAAAGATCAAACATTCGACAAGTAAAACGCTTTGAATTTGAACGTTTAATTCAGTTTAGATATTAAACGTGTCTGAAGCTAATTACGTTTAAAATGAGACCGAATACGTGCTAACAAAAGCGCTTTATCTGTTAACGCAATTTTTAGAATGTTAAGTAAGTATAAACTATTATTATAGATATCATCGTTTCATATAAATAAAAAGGTGAAATGATAATTCTAACCGACGAACTACGCCGCTACATCCCTCTATTTTAATTGCAGCAAAAACGGCTTAAACACTTCGAGAGTTAATTTAAGTCGGAAATGACATTCCCTATACACCGCAAGGTAACGGAACGCAAAATAGTTTACTCGCTTAAGGTCGGTTAATCATTTGTTCACAACCAGAAAATAACTAGACATTTTTATATAATCGGCTGTAATACTCTGAAATTGTTTTTCCAACCAGTTGTCTGGTGCAAATAGTTAAAAGTAAGTAGATCAATGTGGATGACAATTTATCTTTATGAGAATGACATATTATAATTTTAAGTTAATCAGTTCAAAATGTGGTAGTAGTGCACTCAGCAAACTTACACGGACAGGCAAACCGACCGACCAAAAAACAATCCGGTCCATAGAGCGAATACATTACACGGACAGGCAAACCGACCGACCGAAAAACAGACCGGTCCATAGAGCGAATACATTACACGGACAGGCAAACCGACCGACCGAAAAACAGACCGGTCCATAGAGCGAATACAATATACCCTCTCAGTGCGGGGGTTACACGGACAGGCAAACCGACCGACCAAAAAACAGACCGGTCCATAGAGCGAATACAATATACCCTCTCAGTGCGAGGGTTAGGAATTATATGGTTCTTGAATGTCTGGAACCAACACGTTTCGCGGAAGTGTGTATATTAAGTGCACACCCAGTGTCTCTGCTGCGTATGGTGATTTGTCAGGCATATTTTTTGTTATAATAGTATTAGTTCTTCCTGAATAAATGAAAAGCGTAACATGAGTTGGGGAGAAACCTTGTGTCAGCACTTTGCCTACTTCAATGATTCTAAATACCATCAAGAAGATTATACCTAGCAAAATTATTATGTTTTACCTAATGACGCATCATAGTAAATATCGTCATGTCCTTTCTTAATCATGTACATTTACATAATCTGCATCAGAACTATTGAATTGCTTTAGGCCAACAATCCACACTGTGATTTTGAATACGTGCCATTAGCCTGGATGAAATTGTTCTAACCAACAATAACAGGGAAAACCATTATGTTACTCAATTGCTTTTACCCGTGATCTTCCAGTATTTAGATCAGAGGCTGTTATTAGATTACACATCTACTACTTTCACTTCCGCGCTAAGCGTTTTTACGCGGTTTTCTAATTTTATGGGACTACTAAGTAACTTAAACAATCTCTAATTCAAGTACACATATCTCACTCATAGACACAGTGAAAACTTTATGTTACGGACGGGTATTAATGCACGATAAATCTGTTTAAATAGTGAGACGGTGTTATTTCTAAACTAAACTAAAACCGGATGCAGTAAGATTTGCTTGACTAATAAACCAAAATGTCCCTTAAGTATAATATATTGAAAACATGTGTTGTTTACACTAGTACACACGCTTTTTTTCCGTGTTACTGTCTACGCTGGAAAACAAAATATTTTGGTATTATATATATATTTGATTTTCAATGGCTTATTTCATTAATAACATACTGTTGCATTTGGTGCGAATTACTATAGTGTGTCGCCGGTAATGTTGTACGTGTATTATTAAGTGTTGTTATCACTATAACGGCAGCATGTCTGACATTTGCAGCGGCTTAGGCTACTCGTCATTAAATCGAGTATTTTAGTGCATGATCTATACGGAGATAAATAAATCCTCAAGAATGTTTCAGTAATCAAGCAGATCAATTAACTTAATATGTCAGATTTACTTCCTCTAAATTACATGGCTAACATCCTTTTTAATGTACAACACATTGAATACATATGTTGTGCATTTACGGTGAAATCGAATAGTTCCGTAATTATAAAATATCAAAATAAAGAGTATTTGTTGCGGTCATATAAATACTTCGGCTTCCATTGAATGTCCCAATTCAATTTTTAAATTGCAATAGCTGATTTACTTGTAATTAATAATTAAGTGAATGCATGCGGGCACTTTAATTTCTTCAAAGCCAAGCGTTTTATAAAAGCATCTAATAAGCAGCATTGGCAGAATTTTAATTTATAACAGCAAGCGTTTATAATTATATCAGAAAGAAGATCAGTACCCACATTCGTTATCCACGATTCGATTAATTCATCCGGTTAGATTTATTCGGATTACAAAGTGTAACCGTCCTTTACCTTTTGTCTATGTCATGCACGTTCGGTTACAGTAGCCTACTTATCAAATTGATCCTTGATCCTTTGGCGACATCCACTTGATCTACGCGAATTTATAAACAAGAGCAAGGGCTGATGAATAATTACAAGAAAAGCCAGCTTTGTCAGTTACATATTTATTATAATGTTTTAATGTAAACATTACATTACATTACGTAAACACATTTTATATTCTATATTTGAACAATAGAAAACATATGAGCGGAACAATACATAAATATAAATGGAATTAAATGGCCAAATGGCGGAATATAGTTTACACAAAACTAGCACTTGAGTAAATAAACCTCAGCTATAGACTAGCACTATAACTGAGCCATGTCGAGGAGGCGACTGGAAGTACTGCCCTAAAGATAGCCTCAACCCCAGTTGCACTATTGATTTAGCTTCTCGTTTATGCAATAATCGCCAACAGTCAATGCACACCTTTCTATGCTATTTCGCAAATATATGCAATTCCTATCTCAACGAGCACCTTGCTGGTTCGGAAATAGATATTATACAAGCGTAATCGCTTATGCCACCGCAACCGGCAAAAAAAAAAATTACGCCGTACCGTGCAACATTTTATACATGCGCAATCGCTAAGGCCGCCGCAACCGACCAAATAAATTCTCGGTACGCCGTACCGTGCAACATAACATATATGCGCAATCGCTAAGGCCACCGCAACCGGCCAAATACATCCTCGGTACGCCGTACCGTAGGTTTTCCAGTGCAACATATAGTAAAATATTAGCAAAGCCAAACATTGCTATTCCAGGTACGCCTTAGCACGCCGTGCCATCGAGCGAGTACTAGAACACCCATACTATACCGAAAATAATTTTGAAAGCATTCCTACCATCCTCACACATACTAGCACTACGTGATATGTGACAACAAAATGCTAAGTTTACCACCCCCGGACGTATTTATATCATTATAGAGTTACCTATTTATACTTTTTATGGTTCCGATCACCTCCAAGACATAGAATTTCCGCCTAAATGACATATGTGAATGACGTATCAAACATATAAAATGAGTTAATAATGACATATAAGTTATTGTGTCAGATTGTGGTAGATCTCAATAATTAACTGTCGAGATAAAAACAATATCTCACTCAATAATGCAGCAACAAAATTACCTAATAATACACATTCATTTCATTTCAATAAGACACACGTCACTGCACTTTTACATGGCACATTTAAGTAGCAGAAACACTCAAACACATTGGGTGACACTTTGTTTCCCATAATGTCTTATATATAACAGTCAAGTATAATAGTATAATCGTAGAATAACATGACAGTACAACTTTGATCTATAAATTCTATAACACAGTACAACTATGATTTGTATACCTCACTTCTATTCTTTATCCTTAAATGGTGATTTCAAAGCCAGGGTAAAAACCAGAGATAAAACTTCATCATAAATTATCAGATGCCTAATGTAAAATTACTCGGGAAAACTGTACCAGAAAACAACCAACATTAACATGTAACTGTGGACATTGTGTAACTCATACATAACGGGTTATTTTAGCCAACTTGTTAATGCGGTTCGAATTTAAAGAAGTAAAAGTTTACTGGTCGAAGTATAGCGTAGGACTGACCAAACAATGAAAACCCCGTGCACATTCCCGCCTATGTCCGCCTGAGTGTCCATCACTCAAGTGACATCCATACGCATGAACGAACCGCACATATACCTGTTGTGTGCAATGCGTTATATTTAGACCTAAGTTCTGTGCTAAACTCCGTAACGCTCAGAACTGAAAATTCGATTCACTGATGTCGCGTCTCAGCAACATCTTGGATATTGACCAAGTTCTGGACGATAGCGATGTATCCATGCAAATGCTGCTATCCACGGTTTGAGGTCCGACGATTCAACCGACGTCTTACCGACGAGTCGTGCACAGTTTGTGAATGTAACCCGAAAGTTTACCGTGGTCGCCCGCAACAGATTAACAGCCCTTCTATCAATACACATTCATTTCGCTGCTAGAAGGCACACGTCACAGTACTTTTACACGACAGGTTAAGTAGCAGAAACACCCAAACACATTGGGTGACTCTTTGTTACCCATAATTTCCATTCAATGATGTCGCGTCTCATCAACATCCTGGATATTGACCAAGCTCTGGACGATAGTGAAGTATCCATGCCATGGCGCCGCCGCTATTCACGATTTGAGGCCCAGCGATTAAACCGACGTCTTAACGATGAGTGGTGTACAGTTGGTGAATGTAGCCCGAACGTTTTCCGTGGTCGCCCGCAACAGATTGACAGCCATTCTGTAATAAATATGTCGGCAGTACATTTGAACATTACAATAAGGTTTAACATTATTAACAGCAATCTCTTTGGGCGGGTGGGTGGTGTTTCTCAGTCAAAGCTATTTCGCAAAAGGAACGAGATACGTGAAACCCGAGCATATATACCGTATTAGTGACGTCAGACAGTCACTACTGAAATCGATTTCACGCATGCTTAATTGTCGTCTGCTTGTATCTTATGATTTATGCGAGATTTAAACCTCAATCTACCGGAGACATGTATTCGCTACTGCAAATAAAAGAAATGAATTTTTATAGAAATTAATTTTTATTTTTAACCGACGTTGATAGTTTAGTCAAAGTAATTTTTCAATTTATCATTGTCAATCGCAATCAATTGTACTACATCTTTGGACGAAATCAACAATTGTTTGTAGACAATCTTTAAAACTCTGCTGAAAAGTTTAATACTCTGAAAATGTTAAGACTAGAAGACTTTATGTTCACTATTCATACATAAATTTTGCAAATTATCTCATATAGAATAATATCAAACTTTAAATACAATAAAGGTATATAACACAACAAAAACTGAAAGAAAAATATGCACCTACTCATAAAATATAACCAAGATGAGTACCCGGATATGAAATGAGACTTCGAGATCAACAACTATCCCAAATGAGCAAAACTGGTCGCCTAGTGAGTTCCCGGATATGAAATAAGGCTTCGAGATCAACAACTATCTCAAAATAAGCAAAACCGGTCGCCTGATATGTTTAAACTATAATACCAACCTAAAAGAAAAGATGTCGAATGCTAAATGTTAACGATGCATTGAAACAGACCAACAACTGACCTTTAACTATGTTCTCGTTTGCAATTTGTTGAGCTGTATCGGAGCACTAAGTACCATTAACACCACATCATTGTGGCTAAATTGAAACCAAACATATAGAAGAAAATGCAAACGACGTATAGCCATTTCCTACATATGTTATTATGCAATTCCTTCCGGCAATAGGTACGTACGACTTCGGTTCGCTGTTTCGTGTATACGCTATGATACTTGTGGTGTAACGGCTCGTTAAATGGCAATACTGAGTGGACAAAGCACAATGTTTGCCAAATGCCTTGTTGTGTAAATTTCATCATTATAAGACAAACAAGCAAGGTATATCATCTGTTTCAGAACATTCTGAGATAAGAAATAAGAAATTAATGCAATAAATGCAGCATTTTCTTTTATCTGTGTCTTACGTTAGTAGTGATATGAAACAATTTTTTTCTCGTTTAAGATATTGATAAACTGTAGTGTTTTCTGAATGATTGTTCTGTTAAAAAAAGGTGTTCTTAAACAATCTTGACTTAAATAAATCAATGTATGTACGCATTTTTTTCTTTTGAATTTTGGTTTTGCAACTGCAAATGACTAGCAATTCTTATTTCAAATGCATTCAAGGTTAAAGTGCACTTAATATTCTTTGAGTAGTAGTCACAAATGATAATACGCCAAACCGTATGAAGAGTGTTTTATAAGTGTCATCTCATGATGCTTAATTAAAGTATCAACGTTTAAATAATACATATTTCTTCATATATGTTACAATGAATTCTTTCTATGTGAAATTTTAATTGTAATACAACTTTACAACGCACGCCATGCCAATTTATCTTTCAGAAATATTATCTTTCTTGTTTCAACATGTTTAACAGAAGGTTTATTCTTGTCGAAATTCGTTTTTGCATACAAGACGTGTGCTTATTTGACAGGCATGGTTTAATCAAATAAGGTAGCATCATTTGAAAGAGGTGTTAGATTCCAGATACCATCGATGCAATTCTATCGCTACATTTCAGCTTTTTTTATATATATAATTTCAAGGTCATGGTCAAGGTCTTGAGGTAATCTAATCTAGACATTTCGCAACCCAGTCGACGATGTTTAGATTCTATTTGTGAGCCGAATAAAGTATTTTGGGGAATTGACTTTTTATACTCTGAACTGCAAAGCACAACAAAATAACTCATAACACGATCATTGACAACGTACATGTATATCAGAATGAGTTTTCTTATAAAAAAATATATCCGGATTTGTCTTATTTGATATCACTTTCAAAGTCGCAAAATCTAATTTGACTACCAGAATATGTTTTTTGTTCTAATTGAAATATGGCTTTTTGTTCAAAACTTAGCTTAGAATCAAGGTAATTTTTAAGCTGATATATTTCGATAAAAACCTTAAAGCAAATATTTCAGTACATTATTATATATTTTTTAAACTGCCTCCGATCATTGCTCTATTTAGTAAAGTTTCAAATCACAAACTTTTGTACGAACTTTTTTAAGTGTGCTTGTTTGGCCAAATATAGCGGTAGGTTTTTGTATAATTATAGCAAATCATTTTTTTAACATATAATCTTGAAAATGTATACATGTTCATTAGAAATTTGATTGCTGTTAAAAGCCGGATATATTTTAAGCTTTCCTTCTTTAAGCTGACGGTCTATAAAATGAAGTGCAATCCATCTTATAAACGAAATCGCAAAGGATAGATTATTCTCAGTCGAATTTGCAAATAAATTGCATATTGCACATATAAGAATACTGTATTATACTGGTAATTAATATGTAGCTTAACAAAGGATATTTGTGTGGCCACTTATAAAATAGTTCTAAGACAAAATAATATAACAGCCCATCAACACGTTCGATAATGTCCGTTGTAGAATATGCTATTTAATTATTGCGGTAACATGAAAGTAATAGTCTCAATAAAACGTACACAAATTACTGAAATGTGTGACGTTGTTCGAATCTGAAGACCTCGGGTAGTAGAACACGTTCTGTGTTCGTTTTACAAGAAATCTTATGGCTGCTTATGCGGTGATTTACGGTGTCATCCTTCGTATCTAGTCAGCAAGTAAATTAAGAAGCTTCAGAATGCAGATAATTTTATGATCAGATTGACAAGTCTTCGGGAAGAATATGAAATAATCGCAAATCAATACTAATCCTTGATGTGGAAACACATGTTTAATGAAAACGTACAAATAGAAGTACACTATTTTCAAATACATTTAATTGCATTTACAATTATGTCTACATACAATGCCAGTAAGGAAATACTGTATAGTATAAAATATGTATTGGTCATGGTCAACCGGTTAAAATGGTTGGTATGTATTGACAAACAAAACGCTGGACGAAACGTATTACTCGGCACAAATTATTCCCCAGCTGAAAGTCTTACTACGAAATATTTCGTATTTTTTGTATATTCAGAATATCTTTCACATTTCCAAAAGAGCACCCATAAAGATATAATATATCTTTAGCGCTTACCATTCTTCTTCAACTGAAGGTAAAATTCTATGTTGTTTTCTGTATTAGTAGAAAGTGTAATACACACCATATGCTACTTGACAAAACCAAGCATGGATCTTACGTTCATCCAAAAAAGTTGTAAATACCTTTGCAATTATCGTCATTTACAAGTCAAGTAGACCTATTTACATGCCAACATGAGAAACGCGTTTACTAACAAATTATTTCAGTACAGTTAGATCAATTAACAATTACCTAAACCAATATACTAAAAAACTATTTGCTTAATGCGTTTGTCAATGATAATGTTATTCTGAACTACCAATAAATTCTGAAACGTGACTGCCTTTGACACTTTGACAAAAAGTAGCTAGCTGAAGGTGATGTTCTCGTCCTCCTCAAAGTTCATTTTCATACACCTGGGTGGAAATGACATGGCTAAGAATCAAGAAGCAACATTCCATCTTATAAGAGGCGGGTAGAAGTTTGTTAAGGCCGCCTTCCCTGATGTCTCCATCATTTGGATGGACATCTTGCCTCGTCTTGTGTGGGCCCCTGGTTCCCCGGAGGACAGGTAAAGAAGGCTACTAAATAGATTTGGTCGGGAAATGGCCAGGAAAATTAACGGGAGGGATCTAGGGGCAATTAAAGTGGATATTGATAACAACTCTTCAGATTTCTTTTGTGTCGATGGTATTCATTTATCACAAGTGGGCATAGAAATGCTGTTGTGGTCATTGAAAAAGAAGAATTGCTTATTTATTTAAGTGAAAGTGTTTGGGCTAATTTAATGATTCTGTTGATGTGAATTTTTGGAGGAAAATTGTTTTGGCTATTATAACAAAAAAATTCTTCTGGTGGAAAAATTCAAGTAGCTGGCAGTCTGTTTTTATAGGCACATTAATTTTAACGTACAAATTATTTAATAATCTAGGGGCACTATTTTTTATGGCCGGCTGTCTTGTGATGGCTGGTGTTATCCGTATTGGGCAGTTCCCATCTGGATTACAAAAAATAAGTTTTTTTATTGAGATGCGTTTTGCTCGGATAGGTAACTCCCAGCTCTTATTTGACATATTTTCATGCAGTTAAATAGACTTGCAGGATGGAGGTTACTATTGCGGATTTGCTGGATTTGCTCATTATTGCGGATTTGCTGGATTTGCTCATTATTGCGGATTTGATGGATTTGCCTATTATTGCGGATTTGATGGATTTGCTCATTAATGCGGAGCATTAACGTTTGCATTAGATTTGCTTATTATTGCGACTCATTAAATTTCGCATAGACTGTCAGCTACTTAAGATCATGATAGGCCATTTGGAGGCATCCTTCCTTGATATTTTAAATTTTCCTCATATTCTAAGTAGGCCAATAAGGAGTTATCCTACATGCAATGGTGATGTGGCTCAATCTCTCCAACTTGTTTTAATTTGTATGTTTTAATTTAGGCATAATAGTAATACTTTTATTGAGCAAAACTTGTTTATTATCGGTTTGCCGTTTCATTATGCAAATTGATTATTTTAGTCATTCGTCCGTTCAAAAGATTGAATAAATAAAAACCAGTTTTTAGAGTTATTGGTGTTTATTTGAAATACATACTAAAATAATAAAAACGTTTGTTTCAGTTGGGGCTCGAACAGGCTTAAAGGGATAAACCCTCTGCACAATCGGTCTGATTTTAGGCATTTGCACTCATTTATATATGTGTGATCCACGAATTGGATAAAATATAACGAACACTAGATACAATCCAATGTCTGAACTCGTTTAGCTTGTGCAACTCTTGTTAATTTTAAATAATAATATTTAATGAACCTAAATGGGGTTTTTTCGAATTAGTGTACGAATTAAGAGTTTTTGTTTCCTTTTTTAGTGATCGTTTAGTGATAATCTACGACGAAAAGTTGAAAAGTGTTACTTCGACAATCGATTACAAAACTTCTCTTTAATGGTTGCCCGTAAAATACCATAATGCGTTTCCTGCTTATTAATAATGCTTATTCTGTCTCTTCTGTCGTTTCTTTATACTATAACGTGACACATTACGAATAAAACCCGGGCAGGTAAGTTATACATGTATATTATACCTGTTCAGTTCTTTCCACAGGAATTTTTTTCAGACGCCCCGAGCCATTAGTGGTGGGTTTTTGAGAGCAGACATCTCCATACGTTAATAATTCTATGTTCATTTATGACGTCGTTTGGTTATTAAGACTCTTCAATAACACAAACACCACCATAAAGTCCTTGATAACGAACTTTGAAAATATTTTAACACTTACACGAATATATACGCATAATCCCGACTGGATCGATTCCCCAGTACATCCGTATCAACCCGACTCAATCAATTACTGCATAGCTTTTCTTTTACGTAACTCTGTTTGCGTCGCTATTCATCACCCGATACTCCCCTACAGTAAATTGTGTTACATATTGAGGATAAAAGTGTTAAAGAATTTCATATACACTTACATTCGCTATTTTGCCTTAAGTAACGAACAAATTCTTACTTATGTGACTATTTAAAGATTTGATTAAATAACATCCGATCGAGATTGGGGGTGGGGGGGGGGGGGTCCCACTGAACACGCGCATATCGCCCGACGTGCTGTTTGCGTTTTTATAAAACAAAAGATACACCCATACTTTTCAAGTGACGTTGTACATGTCTTCATAGTGTTCGCGGACTTGTTATTTAGACCAAGGAACAACACGAAATACGGGAAGCACCGTTGAGTGTAACTGAGATAATTATTTTCTACCTTTACCTTAATTCATCTAGAGCTGATAGAGAAAATACATCCATCGCAACGCTACACTGAACACCATTTGCAGACTTACAGGGCGTCAAGCTTACTAAGTTGATGTCCCTTAGTTACACAAATCAAAATCTATAGAACTCATATGCAGAGGAAATTTTAAATGACAATCTTAGTGCTGGCTGATTTATTATTCGTTTAAAGTTCTTTAATTCAGATTAAAAAATTGAAGAATTGTAGTGTAATCAAAACTATAGTACACACACTTAGAATCTACTGTACCATTAGTGACTCCAAGTTAGCCCTAAAAACTGATTGCGGGTCTCTGCCTATGGAGTCAGTCAGGAAAAAGAGAAGAACACGAAGAATAGATGTTTTAACTGCAGACCAATATACTAATTCTTGCAAGTCTTACATATTATATGCACATTTACAAATTAATTGTTCTAGTCTTAAATTTAGACCCGATCATTATTATCCGTTTCTCTATGTTGAATAATTATAACATGTGCCACTAAATTATGTTAATGACTGAGTAGAAGTACACGTATTATTCGAACTAAAATTAACGAGTGCCAATTATTTCCGATGTCGCTCACAACTTGAGACCTTGTTCAATTAGAGTTTGATTTGATGCAACAAGGGAGTCTTAAAAATTACTTTTAAAGCAAAATAGTATACCGTAAGCCGCACAAGTGGTGTCCAGAATATAGCTAGCATGGAACTTCTATATTTTTTATATGACACCTGAAAATACAAGCTAGTGATCTAACACAAGTGTTCGTAGGATTCAAGAACATTTAATGATGACAGACACTAATTTGAATCAATCATTTTAAGATTCTTAGCAGCTAACAGATGAGACAGAGAGTACGGACAGGAAAGCGCTTAGAATGTAATAGCACGTTTTAGAATTTAAGATATTGTAATATAGTGGTATACTCATATTAAAGAAATGATTAGAAGTATTATAATAATGCTCGGACTAACCACGACTATCTAATCTACTGCAAAAGGAGCAGCTTAAATAGCATAAAAACCTCGTGATCATTTTTAATGCAGTCTGAAATGGTTTTCCTGTAATCGATTTTTATCACAAGGTAATTGAGCACGAAATAATCAACTTACGTAAAGTCAGAAGCCAGGGGATCGTTTCAATAAGATATCGTATCGTAAATATTACGTTATCGTAACTCGAGTAGTTGCGATTGGATTTACGATTATCGTAAACCGTTTCAATAACCCCCTCGTAAATGTCCTCGTAAATTGCTCTCGCAATCTACGATTTCTTTATTGTACATTCGGTTTTCTTTGGGGTTATATTCAAACTGTCAACATCCGGTAGGTTGTTTACACCGTGTTGTTTTCGTAATGTGTTGCGGAAATTTGAGGAAAAGCACATATAACAAACATTGAACAGAGAGCGAGATGGCTCACACGGGATCAATAGACGATTTATTGCATAAATCAATCTTTCGTACCGTGTTACAGTGGAATTGTGTTGTTTTTCACTGTGTGCAAAGTCCATGAACTCACTGGAATTGTTACTAACGTCGTTAGTGGAAATGGAATTTAGAAATGTCTAATCATCATGCTGAATTATCAACAGCATCATTTCTGTGGAACACTGCGATATGCCTTATATAAGTGTTTCATAGTTATGGTGCTTTTAAAATAGTTCACTATCTGCCAAGATTGGAATGCTACTTGTATACAGGTAAAATAAATAATTGTGCAGTGTTTATTTTACTAACATATTGTAGTGAAATAAGGTCACTTCCAACAGCCTTGCTGTTGGGCTAGCTCTTTAGCGACGCGGTTAAACTGTCTGACTACCACTTTGGAGGTGGAAGGTTCAATGCCCGGCTTGAGCTCAGTATTTTCACATTAATGGCGACGAGGCAAAAAACGAACTGTGAATGCGGGAATGGGTCTGAGCTGTTTTAATGGTTTTTGGGAGGGCCATGTGGATGCAAGACATGCTGTAGCGAGCGTGTCTGTGCCTTGAAACATTAAAAGGGGGAGGAGTGTAGTGAAATAAGGTCACTAAGGCTGTTGGGCTAGCTCTTTAGCGACGCGGTAAAAGTGTCTGACTACCACTCTGGAGGTCGTGGGTTCAATCCCCGGCTTTTGCTCAGTATTTTCACATTAATATCATACACTATCACATATAAATATCTATTTAACTCTTTGTATTAAAGCTTGATTCCTGAAAAAGTATGATGCTTATCAAGACACTGGAGTCTATTTCCCGAGTAGAACCAATACTTTGTTTCATCAGAGATGATCTTGAGGACCCTCCCTAATTCCCTCATTGCCAGTGGTGATCAAAGTGGGACCTTCTGATAAAAGTAGCTAGACAGACACTATAATTATGTAATATTCCAGGGAAACCTTTTTACCCGAGGTATTGTCATAGCCAGCTCGTCGGCCGCCGTCTGCCTTCCGCATTGTGCTAAAACTTTCGACATTTTGCTCTAAAATCAAAGTGCTTCCACCTGCAACTTTTTAACTTCATATGTAGATGCACCTTGATGAGTTCTACATGCCACACCCATTTTTGGGTAACAAGGTCTAAGGTGACTGTGACCTTAAAAAAAATCTGACAAGCTTTAATTTATTTAAAAGTGCATATAATCATTGATGATTCTGTAATACATGTAGTTACATTTTAAAACAGTTACAATATGTGTTACTCATTTTGTTGCTTCATAAAACATGGTTTATCTCAATGCACATCCAACTCTCTCAGTAACGCTTGATTGGTCATTGTCGGCTTGGGTACTTCTTACATGTACCTTGGGTACTCTTAAGTATACTTAAATGTACCCCGGGTCACCAATTACCCTAAAACGATATTGCTTATCTTCAACAAACTAATCTTTAAAAACAAACTGTATCAACATGCTTTTTGAGTAAGAGTTTTGATAATATAGAGGCCATTGTACAGAAAATTTGACATGAATGTGAACATAATTAATAAAAAAAAATAGCAGACAACAACCGATTAAGGGTTAAAATTCCCGGGTATGTTTTAGTATATTACCCGTACCCGGGGTACATGTAAGTATACTTAAGAATACCAGCGGTACATGTAAGTAGTACCCGAGCTGTAAATGACCAATCAAGCCTCAGTAACTGTTCCTAAATTACAGTCACTATGTTGCATTTTAAACTCCAACTCAAAAAGGTCTTGACAAATGAAATGTAGAGTATTTGCACCATATTTGTCTGTGTTTAATGATCATGTAAATAAACTTGACATGCAGAAAAATAATATACTTTTAACATAATTTTTATGTCCCCCCACCACTATAGTGGGGGGCATATTGTTTTTGCCCTGTCTATCTGTTGGTTTGTCTGTCTGTTGGTTTGTTTGCTCCAACTTTAACATTTTGCCATAACTTTTGCAATATTGAAGCTAGCAACTTCATATTCGACATGCATGTGTATCTCATGGAGCTGCACATTTTTAGTGGTGAAAGGTCAAGGTCATCTTTCAAGGTCAAAGGTAAAAACAAGAAACCGTCAGAGACGGGTGATGCTCCCCAAAGTTTTTTTTGGTCACAATATTGCACTATATATTGAGATAAAAGGAAACGTCTTGAGGGCACAGTAGTTGGGGGGACAAGAATATTTATATATAAAATTTCAAAGGGCCATAACTCTGTGAAAAATCATCCTACCAGAACCCGCTGATAATATGCACATCTCCTTTTGGTAGTGAAGCTTCCCATAAAGTTTCATTGAATTCCGGTCATTAGTTGCTGAGAAATAGCCCGGACAAAAATTGTACATGGACGGACAGACGAAGCGGCGACTATTTGCTCCCCCAAAATTTTTTGGGGGAGCATACAAAATGAAAGTGGCGCAGAAGGGGACATAGTGTTTCCGACAAACACATTTCTTGTTTTTCCTGCATGTTTCCTGCATACATTCATTTTTGTGTATTAAAAAAATTATTTCTCCTTGTGAAAAATGCACTTCATCAGAAAATAAGTAGGTAACCATAAGTGCATTTTAATTGTGTTTTAAGTATATTTTCAAATAATTTAATTAACTTTTTGGAATAAACAAAACTGAAAAAGTACACACAAGTGTATTAAATTTGCATTAATTACATTTTCATATACATACATGTACCAACGCCTATTTATGAGCAGTAGTCCTAAAATGGTTTACTTATGGTTGACAAAATGCATTTTGTATTGCTATTATTTCAAAATATAGCTATACCCATCCAGTTCAATATAAAACTGTAATGTTAAATTATACAAAGTTACACTATGTGAAGTTGGAATATAACATATTTTCAACAATTATAATGTGCTTTTTTCCTATTGTGTTTATTTATTTGACAAAATTATAAGTAAAATAGATACTTGCATATACAAATTCATTTCATGCTCTGAATGTATTTTGTTAAATACTGTGTATACTTTTGTATTATTTGTACTTTTCTAATGTTACACAGTGATAGTATTTTTTATTATTTTCATTGTATTTTTAAACTGTGTGCAGGCACACATCCACAGGGTTTCATTTTTATAGGATTTAAGAAAAAATCAAATTAAACACCCAGTGAAATCAATTGAAATGATACAATTATATATGCAATAGTGTCTATTTTACTTATATTTTGTACAAATTAATAACAGATTAAACTGCATGTACTGCAGTGTTGAAAAAACACTGTTTATTCCCAAATTGATGTCTTATTCCAACTTCGCATAACAGTGTGTTCCTAGAATAATGAAGAAATACTGGAATCTCAAATTGTGTCATATCATTGTTTCTAATATCTGCATCAGCAGTAACCCTTCTGAAAATGAAATGTGCTTTTTACCAAAATGCACTTAAAAAATTGCATTTTATCTGCACTTGTTTAAGCGAATTGTCTGCATTTTCTAAAGAGTACACTTTATTGCATGAATTAATTTGAAACAGATGAAGCCTTTTTTCATGTTCTTTAAATTCGGAAGTGTATTTTTCTTTTTTTTTATAAATAATCCACTTTTTCTTAGACAGTGGAGTTTTAAGTACATCTTTTTAATTTATAAACTGTTCAAAGTGTATCTTTTCTAGGTTAGGACATATTTTTACTTTAGAAACAAAATAACTCATTCTTAAAAGCAATATTAGGTGTTTGCTAAAATTTAAATTAGTAACAAAGTATTTTTTCCATTGGGGCCATACAATCAAAATGTTCACCATGAAAATGCTGACAACTTCAAACATCATTCTTTTTAAGTACAAATGTAAGCGCTTCTTCTGCGTTCTCTGTATTGCAATCCACTTTATAATTTAAAGTGTATTTAATTACATGTTGAACAAAAAGATTGTGAAGTAAGAAGCTAAAGTGACATTATCCAAGAAGCTTCTTCTCTTAAAGATTCACTAACACAACATCGAGTTTAAACAGTTTTAACAACTTTATTCGCAACAACAGTAAATATTTGTAGTGGTTATAACAGTGACCCAAAGAAATATAATTTATATGATTTAAAAAAATCTGACGACATATGTGAAGGATTATCTGTGGAAAATATAGGGATATGGAGTAGCTGTACACACAATTTAAGTGGAACATTTTAAGTACAAAAGGGGCATTATTAAGCTAAATGCAGGTCAGAGATAAGCAACTTGGTCAGTGACCTCACAATGACATAATGACCCTGAATACATAAGTGCTTTTAATGAAAATATGTAATAGAAACAGTGATATAAGGATGTTGCATGTTTACCATAATTTTATACACAGCTTATCATTCAAGGTATTGTCGAGCTAAAATTAAATATATATTTTACATTTAAGTTCGAATAAAAAAATACACATTTTTTTCTTCAAGAGTTCCTGCTGTGTTCAACAGCATGTGTGTAATATAACCTATTCAGTATTATGGGTATGAGAGTCCCATCCACTGCTCCCGGGCCTTGTGGCAGAATCCAACCTTCATGCAAGTTTGTTGTTGTACACAGACTGGAAACCTATGGAATGTATCATGTGTTTAAAATTAACAGTACATGATAAAGCATTTATATACATGATTTGATTAACTGTGTTTAAATTTTCATTTATTTACTGTGCTCAAGTTTTCATCATCTATTGATTTTTTATTCACATATAGTTTATGTATCAAATAAAAAAAACAAATGAGGAATAAAAAAAGATGAAAAGTAAATAAATTATGATTGTACCATCCCTGTAAAATGAAATGAAAAATAATTTTAACTTTAATTATTTGACCAAAAATCTATATGAGATTTTATCACATGCTATACCCTGTTACACATGTGTAATATACTTTTTAAGCGTTTTCATTAGCCTAGTTTTCGTTTATTTACCAATCGCATTTTGTTATTTCACCGAAATGACGTTGCAACGTCAAATGATGCCACGAAATGTAAACATCATTTGGGATTTATCATTATGTTTGCGTTAATATTTATTTAATTTGCTCATTTAAAAGCATGTGATAAAAAAGATCTCACACTCGTTGTCATATCATACATGTACATGTACCATATTTTATTAAACTTGTCCAGGAAATTCATTAGTAAGCTCGCCAAAGGCTCGTTTACATACAAAATTCCTTAACTCGTTTAATGAAATATGGTATGATATGACAACTCGTGCCAGATCCTATATGTAAGACATGATGTATTTAAATAAATAACATTTTTTCTACAACAGTTTAAAATCATGATTGAGTAATTGATTATAGAAATAAAGACATTTACCGATCATATGTTTGCTGATTGAACTCGTGAAGGCATGTCAATTAACGAAAGATGATCTGCTGATTCCATGAAGATCTGCCAGCTTGGAATAGATGTTTCCTTTGGCCAAAAATCTTTAACTGATGTCAGTGATGAGTACCTGTTGGTGTAGTACAATATGAAAAAGTGAATAATACTAGTCTTCTAATGTAATGAAAATACTATAATATGTTACTGTTGTGTATGTGTGTTCAAGAACAACAAGATATTTTGATAACTCAGTAATTGATTTGTTATTTCATGATGATCATCACTTTGGTGTTTTGTGGTTGAAGGTTTGATACACATGTAGGCTAACAGTTGCCTAACTGGGCACATTTTACAATCCAACATAATTTAGCAATGCATGTATCTTTCTGACAGAATATTAAATAAACATAATACAAAGAAAAGGAATAGATTGTAACGAGTTATATAGCGTTGATAAACATTTACCAATAAAAAAACAAGGCTCCATTGAGTACTTATCCGAACAAAAAAACTTCCGAAATCACATGCAAATTGCAATGGAGATAAAAGCTTACAGCAAAATTAATCATTGCACAATAATTTGAGCGGCGGGAAGCGCATATACTTCAACTGCTGTTAAACAATATAATTGAATCACACACATAATAAACACATAGGGTTTTCACGTATGATAAATTGCAATTTATTTTGATTTATTCATCCTTATCGAATAGACGAGTTAATTGTTATTGTTTACATTCGGGATTTTCCGCGCATGCGCACTGACTGGTTGGCAAAAACACTGGTTACAGTAACGTAAAACATGTATAAAGGGCTTTTGTTTAGTCAATAAATTGATAATAAAAACGAAATAAACATTAAAACTCTTTAAAAAAAAAGTGCAAATATAGCATATTTAGTACCAAATAAATGTTTATTCACAAATAAAATTTCCTCTTCATAAAAATACCAAGTAGTTATTAGCATAGAGTAAACGTGATCGGAAGACTTAATACTGACAATTCCACAAAACAAAACAATAAGTTAGCCGTATTCTTTCTGATAATAAGACTTGAATAAATTATATTTAAACACTAATAAAACATATTTTAATTGTATTATAATTTTAAGTGGTGTGGATAGTGTTTTATTTCATCAGCGATCAATAGAGTCAGAGGTGCATTTAATCAATTATAAAAAAAGCCCTAAAAAGCGGAATACAGTACTTTTTTTAAATATTGGGGTAATTTTCTTTTACATTGAATGAATTTACGTTTCGTTTACATTGAATGAATATAAATTCAATTTACCATACAAACGGAAAAACCCTGCATATTAATTACGCAAATGTAACTGTCTTTGCATGTATATTGAAATCTCTATTAGTAATAAGGAATGATAAAAATATAGCATTTTATGATAAATGCATATATTTAATTTATCTAACGGCCCCTTTTGTGACTGCTTATGTTCATGATCGTGTTTCGGACCCTGCAGTAATGTACAATCTTTACACATAATAGCGGAGTTAACTTTTGCCGGTACCCGTTAAATACCTTAATTGCATAGCAGTAAAATTGCACAATATTTAAATGTATAGTTATTAAACAATGTATTATTAAGTTTAACTGGCTAATAAATATATACACTCGTTCCAGTTAATACATTTCCGACAAATGTCTTCATTTTTGTTAAAATGTTAAAATATTTCATAAAAAATTAACTTATCAGTATTTTAAGCTTTAAAATGTGGCTTACAACAGTTTGATGTGTGCTCCGTGGATGCAATAGCGTGTATCCCCGTACATATCTTCGATGTTGTTATATTTTCAGCCTTCAGAGGCTGGTGGCGGTATTGTGTTTTTATTATTTTTTAAGAATTGTTTTTAATGAAAATTCAATACTGCTCCAGCAGCTGGAGTTTCACTTCTTTATATTAAATGATTGCTCAATATGCCAAGAGATGACATAGAGGTATCGTGACTTATGTTTGCTGACCAGACACTCGTCTGCAACATGTGGTTTATGCAGGGGTCCAAGTGTAGGTCCCTGGGTTTATGACACCATGTTTTCTTTGTAATTGTCTGGACAGTATCCGATCATAACGAGATAATCGGTTTGTGATAACAAAGGTGCAATTATACACCGGGATATAAATGCTGCAACAAAGAGTGCCAAAATTAGTGTGAACAATTAAATAAAACAATTACATTAAATAAAAGAATTTATTGAATGTGTAAGAAGGTAAGTTTTTCCAGACACATAAAGGTTCAAATCAGTTACCCTATGTCGCGTACATACAATTGACCTATTCGTTGTTTGTTTTTATCCTTATTTGTTTTCGTTCATTAAATTTAATTCATTCTGAAAGAATTTCAATTTCTGAGTAGTTTTTAACTATAAAAGGTTGCGATGAAGTGCCAAGTAGAGAGATTTTTGTTTAACCACATACCGAGCTCTTAGATTGTGTTCCACTCCCGAGTTCGTTGTCAGTAAAAACAAATAATAATAACAACAATAAAATCGTACCAAAGATGCATTTCCTTGCATGCTAATGTTTTATTTAGACATAATTAGTAAAATTATATTTGATATTGTGCATGATTATCATTAAAAACGAAGATTTCGTCAACCTTCTCTATATGCGCTTATATAAATTGCACCTCTTTTGCCAACCAGTGGGCGGAGTCTAAACTTTGCAGGTGCGTGTGACGTCAAGCGTTAACTCGTCTATATAAACAAAGGGCAGTAACTGACATATTGATTCCAACGTTAAACATTTTGCAGAAAGTAATCAAGGGATAAAAAACAACATGTTTACTTCCTCTGTATTGTCGTCGATAAAAAGACGGAGCCAAAAGCTTCTTATTCGGCGTCTATATGCACAACATACGCGGCGTCCATTTTGTTTTCGACGTAACTACGACTGCTTCTTACGTCTCGTAGACTTACGAGAGAATTCTACGATATCGTAAGTTGCGAAAGTTTATTGAAACGCAAAATGGCAAGTTGCGATAATCGCAACTGGTTTACGAGTCGTAACATACTTACGAGAGCTTATTGAAACGGTCCCCAGACATTTGCTTTAAATGGCTTTAATACTACGCAATGCTTTTCAAGATGTATTCCACGACAAGTAGTTCACACATAAGTGGATCAAATGGGATGGTTATGTGTCATCTTTGGAATGACATTTTGAAAATTGCAAGATATTCAGTAAATAGATGCGGTAGTTGTTTACTAAATAACCTTATGCGGATAGCCGAACAAACCGGCCAACCAACAAACCGGTCAAATGCGTGATCCAAAATGCCCTCACCTTACGCGGGTATAAATATGGTTGGTGTTTGTCTAGTATCTAAACGTTTCCGCTTTACTTGGTACATGCGCAACCACTGTCTGTGACGAGTGCGTTTATTTGTCAGAAACATTTTTTTTTCATAATACCATTAATCTTTCCTAATAAAACAGAAGAATTTGGGAGAAACCTTCTTTTCGCACTTTGGCTACTTCAAAAATTCTAAATACCAGAAAAACTGTTTATCCGTAGCGAATGAAACTTCATAGCGATTTTAGTCACTTTCTTGTTTTGCCATTGACATGTAGCTAATAACTATTTAATTGATTTATCTTGCAATGCGCATCGCGTGCTTTTTACACAGAGTTTCATGTGGTGCACATTTAAGTATTGTGTCGATGTCGATGATTCACATTTATTAAACGAATGGCAGTCTTTGCTGCTATCAATACAGCGACATGATGTCCGACATTTAAAAGGAATATTGTAATGCCTGATCTATCCGAAGATAAATATAAAAAAACTAGTCGCGGTTTCAATAATTAATCAAACGAATGCGGCAAACGAATGCGGGCAACTTTCATAATCGGTAAAACCAAGTATAACATAAACGCATCTCAGATGAAGTATCGATAGAAGCGTATGTTTATTAATTTCATTGTTGCATGTTACTATTAAAGTTAATAGCTTGGCCAAGCTTGTTTCTATTCAATATATAATTGACAATTGCAATCTTTTGTAATATGGCTTTCGCCAAAATATACAACTGGTTACAACAATACTGTCAAACTTTTATGAACATATAAATGCAATGCTGCTTTCACTGTTACAGTATATAAACATTGACATTGTTTGCAAATTCACACATATAGAATGTAATACATATTAGGATGGCAAATATACAATACAAAAACGAGATGAAAACGTACTAGTCATTAAATAAAACCACAAGGATTCACTGAAAATGAAATAAGGTTTCGATATAAACCATTATCATCTTTATGCTTATGAAAATAGTGTTATATATTAAAAAACGTAATGCCCACTTAAAAAGAAAAGGTGAACAGATAAATGCAAACGATGCTTTAAACTAGACTGACAATTGACCTTTTTTAAAATCTTTTTTTTGATTGCCAAACAAATAAAAATACATGTTTCTCTGTAGCAAATACATAATCATACAAACAAAAACTTAAAATAAACCAGCATACGGCGTTCATTTACAAATTTAAATGAACATTTTGTTTACTTTATTTTCACTAATAAAATTTATCACCCGATACTTTCCCATGCGCAGACACAAATGCAAATGATCAGTGCACAAATTCAGTGTGTATGCTGTTCAGCACGGTATTTAACTATCTATAGCCCAATCGTACTGGAAGTTTGTTACCCCAAAAAATAACATTTAGTTAAACAACAGTTTCAGAAGATGTATAATATATATATATATATATATATATATATATATATATATATATATATATATATATATATATATATATATATATATATATATATATATATATATATACATACACTTTAAATGCAATATTTTTATGTAAAGATATTGCATAAATGTATTAAACAATTGAGATTTGAGAACACATATTGCATTAATGCATCGAATAAATGAGTGTTAATAAACAGGATAAGATATTACTTATTGTGACAACATAGCAAATAGTGTATGGTTACGGTCATACATCAACATAGTGCATTTTCTCAAGCAATGAACAACCCAACTTTCAAAAACGATAATGAAGTGTTTCCAAACAAAACCAATATATGTTTTAAAACAGCTTCTTCCATCAACGCATGTTGGTCACATTAACTTATTTATACAGCATAATCCGTATCAGTGTAAATTCATGATTGTTGTGTGACGATTTTTGCCGGTACTTTATCCTTTAGGTTCATTATTCTTTGAGTTAATTCCTAGCATTTACATTAAAACGAAAGTACGTTTGCCGTTTGCAAGTATTTGACTTTTCTGTAAGTTCCACGCAAATAGCGTGTGCATTTTGGATTGATCATTGTATTTGCATGTACATTATTTAATGATTCAATAATACAAGTCGGTTTTAAAGATGCACAATATGTATTACATAATATTGTCGCAGTATTCTACAATTATTGTTTGAAACGTTAGGGTTGTGTTTTCATGAAATGAAAAAGTAGGGTGATGTCTTTTACAAGCGGGTCACGTGAACTATCAGTATATAAAGCGCTGCTCTATTAGGATCAGTCAGTCTGCGTTCGGCTTGCCGAACAGATCGCAACGTTTAATACATTGCAGTAATCAGAGACCATATACCATCGGAAGTATCTGTGACTTTGGATGCCTTTTGAGTGGGGGTGACACAATCAACTTTGCGCATTATACCACAGCTTGCTGGGTAGCCTAGAAGCTCATATATTAGTCCGGATCGCACGTCTCCTTTGGTAATATTAGACAGTGCACGTTCCTGGTTCCTTAGGTCAGCCTAAGCCAGGGACATTTTTGTGACTTTGGATGCCTTTTGAGTGGGGTTGACCTAAGCAACTTTGCGAAATATACCTTTGCTTGCTGGGTAGCCTAGAGACTCATATATTAGTCCGGGTAACAGGTTTACATTGGAAATATAGGTTTGTGCACGTGTCAGGTCTTCTAGGTCAGCCTGAGTCTGTCAAGCTACTTATTATCGCTTGTACTACACTGACCGATTGTCTTCCTTGTATAACGCAAACAGGGGACACTGTAAGACATCCGAGGTGACCCAAGTCACACAAGACACCCGCAGTTAATCCAAGTTATTCCAAGTTGACCCAAGTCGACCCAAGTCAACCCAAGTCAACCCAAGTCAACCCAAGTCAACAAAAGTCGACCCAAGTCAACACATAACGACCCAAAATTGAAGTCAACCCAATCAACCTAAGTCGACCCAAGTCGACCAAAGTGAACCCAAGTCCATCCAAGTCAACCCAGGTTGAACCAAGTCAACCCAAGTCGACCCATGTCAACCCCAAACGACCCAAAATTGAAGTCAACCCAAGTCAAGCCAAGTCAACCCAAGTCAACCCAAGTCATCCCAAGTCGACCCAAGTAAACCCAAGTCGACCCAAGTCAATCCAGGATGACCCAAGTCAATTCAAGTCGACCCAAGTCATCCCAAGGTGACTCAAGTCACCCAAGTGATCAAAAGCATCCAAGTCACACATGGCATACGAAACCGGCGTGTAAAGTGATTAAACATTCATCATCAAATGATACAATTATTATAAATCGTTAATGGTGTAAATATTCATTGATTCCAGTTAAAATTGAGAAAGTTGAGTATCTAATCAAACGGCTAAAGAAAGCCCCAGGAAAATCCATATGTTGAAAAATACCACTAGTGTTTGTTGATATTTCAATCAATCAATCAATTTATTGAATCAATCCCTATAAAGTATATAAGTATATAAATGTTGGTAAATATCCTCTTCTTTTATTACAGAAGACCAACTATAAATAAATACTGAATATAACTGTCGAACGGTTACTGCAAAATATTTTAGGTTAGTACCGGATTCGGGATTCTAGCCGAACTTCACACGAATCGAAGAGGTAATAAAAAATCATACCCCCGCCTTAAACGATTTTACTAAAACGAATCTATCCAGACACATAATGAACCAAAAACATGATGTTGGAATCGAATATGACCATTAAAGTGTCATATTGAGGGAAGTATAGAACATTTATTAAAACGATTTGGGAATAGGTTTTAAAGGTATTAGTAAATCCACAAATATGGTCCATCTATTGATTATATTAAATTATGACATTACGTTGTTGTCCAATCAAATAAGTATTTTAGAGAGACTGTTTTATAGCATAACAACACGTATTGCTAATGCTTACAACCTCTGAATGAAGTCTAACAAGCAAATCACTACACTTAATGCATAAGCATGACTGTTGACTTCAATACTTCTCCATGCGTGAGATTATGTTATACGTGATTGTCTATTTGGGCACACTTATTAGAAAATAACTACGTATTATGTTCAGAAACGATACAATTCTGTAACTGAGTGCAGAAAAGAAAATGCTAATGCTGCTTTGTTAACCTCTTTGAAATTGGAATTCCGATATCAAAGCACGCACACGCAACATCCTGATTTGGATCATGTTTATGCCCCTGTTCTTTGACGTGCATTTTTCTTAAAATGCTTACATTCTGTCAAATTGATGTTGACATATCAATAAATATATGTTTTTTTTTATTCGTAAACAGTCAAACAAATCGATTTATCATAACAACGGCGTGTTCCCGTTGTAGCATTTTTGAACACAAAACAAGCCCGATACATTTTGCATAAAAACTTAGTACCGGATCGACGGATAAAAAGATGTTAATTACTTTCGAATTGGTGTAGACACATTACTCACCGGCAGTGAAGTTAGATTTTTGAAGGAAGAACAAAACAAAACGTGAATTTTGCCTCTCCTGTCAGTAGAGGAGTTTTACTTTCACAAAAAATGTAATATATATATATATATATATATATATATATATATATATATATATATATATATATATATATATATAGTAATGTATTATATATCGTAATAAATACATATGTGTGTGTGTTGGAAGGTCACTGTAAGCCAAAAAACTCCAAACATGAATGTGCGATGAAACGGAAGAAACCATATCAAAGCTGTGATAACGGAAGTACAAGCCATGTGTCTTATATTTCAGGGTTTTCCCATTAATATTTATTTATGTGCACTTTTTTATCGCACAAAATAATCCAGATGTCATCCCGTCTCTGATGTTTATTTCTATTTAATGAACGGGTAGAAGTACATTCCATTTTTCAAGTATACTTTGCGTCCTTAATTGAGATCATTAGCGTATGTCGGCCTGCTAGTAATGTGGCGATGTTAAAATGCAGCAAATAAGGTTCTTAAATTGCTGCAACTAATTGACACCAACATGTTTCTGCTTAAGTTGTCACATTATGCATCGGTAAATTCTTTGTATGTGAATATTTATTCTATTTTTAAACCACATTATTTTTTGACGATGGCACCATTCCTTTCCCAGTGATCGAATGAATCACACGCATATCAATCAATGGGGAAACTCTTTTGTCAGCGCATTCGTTAATGCTTCAATTGACACATTAGTCATGTTATCAATAAATATTAAAACGTGATCAACAAATGGTACTTTATCAAGAACTTTGTCTTGCACTTGCATAAGCATTGATAGTTTAATCAGAATTATTTGATCGAATCAGGCGGAAAATCCACCCCATGTGCTTTTAAAAACGTACAATGTGTCTCGATGACATTTTTCAAATCGAAATCCAGAATAGGCTTTAAATGGTTAGTTTAGAGCTACTTGGTATGATCAGGAATGTAATTGCATTTCGTATTTAGAAACATTTAAAAGTAAAATGATTAGATTTTTTGTGGTGTGTGCATAGAAAATTAAATTTAAGTCATATTCACTGACAAATCTCGTCCACTTCCTAACTGACTAATTGCAATATGTAATTATGTTTAACGCGTTTTATTGACATATTGCTTAATGTCTATATACATCTCAATTTAACATGTTTATAATTAGTGTATGTATGATAACACGACAATGGTGTACCGTTGACCAGTATTGATAGACTTTTGCAATATAAGCTCCAGGGTGTAAGTCCGATAGGTAATGCATCCGAATGTGTGTCTATTTTGGTCCATGACACACAAAAGCCATGCTCTAAACTATATTTTACATGTCATAAACAATTGGCCGCTTCATAATTAAGAAAAAGGTATTACACTGTGTGCATTCATGTTCAATAGTTTGGTTTTTATAATTGTATACTTTCATTGCTAGATGACCACGAACCAATACGCTTTTATAATGAAGATACGTGGGCAGCCAATAGGTCAGTGTCATAAAGTAAAGATCTTTGCGTCACGGCTACGACATGATTTTATATGTTCAACAAAGGATGCTTATTCAAGCTTGGTATCAAGGTCGTAAAGTAAGCAAACGCAACGATGCAATATTATACGCACGGGTGGCTGGGAATTGTTGACGTCCCATCTTCGTAGCGGCTGTGTTGGTTTACCTTTTCACTATTCGTCGTAAACGAATGTATATTTTTTAACTGTGTTTAATATTGATGATTTTCTTTTCAAGAATACATTTGTCTAATCATGTGTGATTATGTTTCTGGAGTTAAATTAAATGTTATATTGTAGAAGCAGGTGGACTTTGTGCCGGGGCAAAATTGTTAATTCAGTATGCCTAAAATTAGATCGTTTGAATTATTGTGAATACACTGTGAATGTCTATTTGACGTTTGTTGTTAAATACATGTACCACAAGCAACAACCGTTTAAAATACTGTAATTTTGGTATGAGATTCGATGGAATCACGACCACATGGGTGGATATGGTATACAATACACATGCTTATAAATTAGCCAGTATGCAATAGCGTATTCAAATGTGTGAATGGCATTTCAACATCCACAATTTTCTAAATTATTTGGCGATTTTCATTTGTCAGGACAATTTCCCCTGGAATTTCTAGTAAGTCTGTTTTAGGATTTCATTAAGACGCAGACATAACATATCTCAATTTAATTCAATAGGCAAGGCCACTTAATACCAATTGTGCCTTTTATGCACTGTGGCGGTGTACAATCCGTCTAGAAAGGTCAAAGAAAGAAATGACATTCAATACAAATGGTGATATTTTATTAAATATGCGCATTGATTGCTTAAATTTGCCAGTTTGCATGGATGCACAATTACTTAAAGTGTCAATTAATAAATTTTGTTGTTTAAATACATTAACAAAGTATAATTGTTACTTAAGAAAGACTATGTCATTTAAAATGGATAAGACCAACCGTTCTTGAGGAATAAATTCTTGACTTGTTTTTCCAAATTTTTATTTTTTTATTTTTTCTTGTTTTCACATAGTTTAACACAAAGACGCATCCAAGAATATTGCACAAAATCGCTTGAAACAACAGATTTTAATGTTTGATGTTTGATTTTCTTTCAAAAAAGTAAAGTAAAAGGACTTTTGACAAAACAAACGCTGCTGTTAATGTGAATATGTGCATAACAACTTCACTTATTAGAATACTGAGCTTATTTAATATAAAGAAGTGAAACTCCGACTGCTGGAGCAGTATTGCATTCTCATTATAAACAATTGGTTGGTCCTTTATTCAAGGCAAGTTACTAATTGCCAACACAAAACGGAACAGCAAAATACGAAACTACATACACACATAGGAGAATAAAGTTGGGGTCACCGCCTTGGAACGGTCAATGCAAAACATTTGGGGTTTAAACCGGTTTTAGAGCTCTCAACCTCACACTTGGCCCAGCAATATTCATCATACATATAAGTGTTAATAAAATTTAACATCATACCATTTCATCTCAAATTTCGCAGTAATAAAAGGGAATTAACACGCAAAAAAATTTTAATTACCATTTAAATACTCAATGGTAGGAAGGAGACCAGAGCAACAGTGTTACCACTTTTGGAGGAACGTTAAAATGAAATTACGAAAAAGTGTCAACTATATCCCTTCTTTTTAGAAAAAGATTTAAAAATAGTGCATCATATATTTAATATTTCAGGTCATCATTGTACAAAAAAAGAAAACAACCAACAATAATGCGTGTAAAAGATCCATATTACATAGCTTAGTTTTTGAATGTGACAGCTACAAAAAAAATAAACAAGAAACGCACGTCAGCGAGAATATATTAATTAAGTTTAATGATTTAAACCCTATGACCTATGCATGTAGCACAAAACATTGGAAGTGTGTCGGATGACGTAATTTAGAAGCGATGGCACGATGACGTAAACAAATTCAAGATAATTTAAGGGACATTACTGTAAAATAATAAAAAAAAATAATATAGAGACAGTACTGTAAAATCGATTACAAATATAACATGGTATGTTTATTTAATATTTTAGAATCACACATAAAATGGTCAATCCATTAATGATTTCAAATTTTAAGACAAGACAGATAAAGTGAAACCAACAAGTATGTGCTTTTAAGTGCGTCAATATCATTTTATTTTAATGAAAATGAGCGAATTAAATTAAAAAGTTTAATATAACATTTTCTTTAAGATATTTTAATTTTCGAAAAAGCTTCAAAAGATCTCCATAAAATGATGGGTGGGAAAGTCCATTAGTTAAATGCCATTTTAAACAAACATTATATTTTGAAGTTAAAGCAACATACTTTGAGTGAACTTTAGCGAATTAACGTCGTAGATTATGATACAAAAACTTGTTTTAGCAATTTCTTCGTTTATATACGATTATGATCGTTAACATATTTTATACATGAATATGCTCTGGCGTACCGTACCAACTGCGAAATGTAAATACCATAGGATGGACCTTTAGGGATGTTACCATCTAGGAACGGAACATTCACAATTTCAAAGTTAAAGCCACACACCTTGAATTAAATTGCATGTTAATCAATACATATAGATGCAATTTGAGAATATGCAAAATTGTCATTAAGTCTATAGCCTACCTAGCAAGTAATTTATTATTTTTTTTAATTTTAAAACTGAAAGTAGGATTTCTCTACGTATACGTACATTTCGACAAACGCGATTATTTTTAAGTTTAAGCGTAAAAAAGACGGATTTCTACCTTGTAACAACCAGATATATTCTAATTTAGATAGATAAAATTAAATTTATATTAGCTATTAATTTATTATTTTTCAAACGGTACCGCATTTAAAACCGAAAGTAGGATTTCTAGACGTATACGTCCATTTCGACAAACGCGATTATTTTTAAGTTTTGAAGCTCAAAACAGACGGATTTCTACCTTGTGACCACCAGATATATTCTAATTGGCATAGATAAAATATGTTTCTTATTTATACTTAAATTTACTATGCCATGTATTGCATTTCAAGGTGTGTGGCTTTAAAGTCGTCCCGTTTGTCGAATAACCTTATCTTAATCATATTATAATTAATAGTAGGATGTAAATCTAAATACGCAGCACCTGTATTGGATTGACATGATCCATTTAAGACTAGTTCGTTCGGGTAGATTTTGTGAATATATTGTTCAAAGTATAGTTTATCTAAACTTAGTACGTCATCAATGTACTTACTAGTTAGGTTAAAACGTTGAATCAAATCTAGTTGTTTAGTTTTGGATACTTCTAACATAAAATCGCTTTCATAACAATGTGAAAAAAGATCAGCTATATCAGTTATGTTATACACGCCACACACACATGATATATAAAAACGTAAAGACCGTTTTGAGATGACACATTTGGTAAATTGGGCTATATGACAAAACATTTCAAGATTTATTTCAACAAGTCATACTATTATTCAGCGATAATAAGTGTATAAATGTGTTTATTACTTAAAGAACACTTATATAACTTATGAGTAAACAAGGAAGCTCATTAGTAAAGACAAAACGAATATTTATATTTTCGGGTTTTATTAAGAACGATTGCAAAATGTAATGAGTTATCACTACATATAGAAACGCGTTTCACAGTATTGAATGCAAATGGTTTGTATTTGCAAATTTTCAAAAAATATTTTAATAAAAGACTCGAAATAAACAAGTTCTTAAAAAACACCTATTACGCAAACACAAAACACAAACTAATTTCCGTCGCATTGAATTATATTTCTGTGCAGTTTGAGCTTCATAAATGAACAAACCGATCCAAGAAATAATTGACGTCAATCAAGAATCAATATATTGTATCGAATAATACATCCTGATTCACATTTCAGATGGATTTTATTAATAATTAATTTGAACAGTGTGTCGCTATAAATTGAAAAAAGCTAATTCAAAATTGTGCACTACGTTTTTTCACAATTTATTTGACAAACGCATAATAAGACAACCAGCGAATTATTGCAACTAACGTAATAACTAATTGTGTGAGACATCGGTTTACAAATGTTTCCTATAATTTGGCAAATTAACTTACACATAGCAGGAACTGATAGAAATAAGCACCTTTCACTTGATTGCGGATTCTAAGTTTGGTTAATCGTCGTTCAAGTGATGGTTAGTGAGCTTTCTAATTGATTGATACTTTAATTTCCATAAACACAGTTAACCTTTGTAAATTAAAGCAAAAAACAATAGTAACTTATGTGTGTTTATGATCAATTATGACACAACAACTTCTGTAAGGAGTCAAGCTGGGTTTAGTCTAACAATATGCCATATACCGCAATCATATGAACTTCGAACGTTCGATATTGTTATTGTTAAAATATTTTACCGATTGCCTAGCTAAAACTGACCAAGTGCACATGATTCAATATTGACCTTATATTCAGAAAACTGTGAATATTGGTATGTCAAACTTTGGTCGGTAAACAAGTAAAGAACCATACGGAATCTCACTTTTATGATATTCTTTACTTGAAAGCCTACAAAGCCTGCGGATTGTGCTTGTACGCCATATAGATGTATCTTTGTCATGCTTTTTAATACGAATTTCGACATGCTAAGTTTCATCCATTCAAGTACTTAACAGCAAAGCAGCAATATCACACCTTATGTCACGTATGAAGATCAACATCGACGTAAGTTGTATGTTTGCAATAAAGGCAAAATAGTAATCAAAGCCGGACATCTGGAATAAGCGCCGTTGAACTGAAAATGAAAACAACTTGTTTACTATGATTTAGGTAACCTACTTAAAGCATCAACACGGTATTACAATGCACATTCGATACACAGTGATGTTAATCATATGTTGATTAATAATGTGTCAAATATACATTCAATGACAGGCGTTCATTATAGTATATGTCTTGACTTATTAAGGTAAGTTTCGTTGGGAATTAAACGTAATTGTAGACCTTTTATAAAACTTAACTTAATATTTTTAAACGCATTTTTTATTTTGCCTGCTGTCATTAAAGTAAAGTTCATGCCAACGTCTTTTCATTATGGATTCAGCTGACGTCAGTATAAATAAGATGTCATTAACACCAATCATACGAAGTCGAGAGTTTTATCATTAAGAAGGATATAAATACAGCTGTCCCTGATATTATAAGAATGTCCATGCAAGAAGCCTGTATACGCATGTATACTAAGGATGACGTAATTATTCAATCTCTTACTAAACAATAATTGTACTTTCGCCTCTGACCGCGCAATGCTATTTTAACACTCTAAAATTTGTGTTGTTTTTATAATTAGTTACATCTACTTAACAAAGATAAACACGCGTGTTTTCGCATCAATATGCACAACTGCTCACATTAAGAATCACACGCTTACATAAATTCTATTTGAAATAAAAACTGTGTACCTTGTAAAGGTTATCATTCAATATACATTTTTCGAGCATTGTACAAAATATAATACTGACTAAACAAGGAAAGCGTCGTATACAGTATAAATTCCATTTTAATTGCTGAACTGCAAGTAGTAGTACACAGCATACAGTATTTTTGGAACGTACTCTAAACGAACTCGAGCGTCCAACATTAGGAATGCTACGTTTACAGTTATGCCATTTAAATTGATGAATAAACTACTAAAGAATTTGTATAAGCACTGATAAAGTGCTTGTTGATCATTAACAACCAACACAAGCTTGTTATGTGGATGAAACGCCTTCAGGCAAATACACGATTTATCAGCATAATTGCAGTCTGTCATTAATAATTGTTTTTTGGTTTCTTTCTACCCTAATATATAAGCTTCAAATAAATGTTATGTAATACATGTATTTAAATAAATAAATATGTACTTTTTGAAAGAATGTTATCAAATAAAATTAAAAGCGGCGTTTCTCGGGACCTACAATAACCAGGCTGTTTTTGTTTTAAATTTAAAACCGCATCCGGCTTTAGCTCGAGAGATTCAATAAAATTATATAGATTATTTTTTATATAAGTGTTCGTAAGTACAAACAATACATACGTAGTTTTATGTAACGGGGCTCTTTTATCTAAGAAAGAGGAGAGGAGTCCCAAAAAGCCATAATACCCGATATAGTTGTTAGATAGAGTTTTATTGCATTAAATGTTCCACATAAATCGTTAATTAATTTGAAAGGCGATTACTACTGACACTTAATGAAAGAGTAATGCCTTGCAAAAATAACCTACAAGTCATTAAAAGGAGAAAATCTATTGCCTTATAACTTCTTCTTTTATAAAATATCGAAGCAAACAATTTTTCGTAGTAAAAGAAAACATTCTTTTGATCTTATAAAACTCAAACTTGAACTCATCAGTCGTTATTCAAGAAATGAGTCTTTTTTCCGTTGACAAAATATGTGTTTCAATCATTTAAAAAACTGTATAAACTTTAAACATAACATCTGTTGTTTCTCATATTGTGGCGGCAATATACACATCAAATTCGCAAAATTGAAGTGAGCAAGACATTTAAAATGGAAATAACGTGCTAAACAAGTTTACCTTGAACGTTTACCGCACATTCTTCAAAAAAGGAAATGTTATAAATTGCTATGTCATCTATATACAGTCATTTCACATAATAAATAAGAGAAAACTATAATGGAGTTTTTACTTTAATGAAAATCTTCAAACTTAAATCAGATTACTTTGTAATAATATATATATATGTGTGTATGTTAGGTGAATCAACGCCGAAGAACTAAAACTTGCACATGATATGAAACGCGGAAACCTTATTAAAGCTGTGTAAAGCATGACGGAAGTACAGCCATTAGTTTAGTATTTCAGGGTTTTCTCATTATTGTTTAATTATGTGAACTTTTGTATCGCCCAAAGCACTCCAAATTTATTCAATTCCGTTTTGTAATTACAACGTTTGTGCACTTGTATACATACGTTTGCAATAATTACAAAAACATCATTTGAAAATATATACTCAGTGACTGTAAAATGTATTTTTGTCACGATGTCCCCCAATTTGCTTAATGCAATTTTGCTTTTGTTTTTACAACATTTAAAATCCTCAATCGACGCCGTGTGCACTTCAATCATTTGTCATTTTACTGTTCGATAATGGCTGCATCTTCGGTGTAAACTAAAATAGGAAGAAACGTTCAGATCAAATAATTTTCATTATTGTAGAGGCCAAGAACTAAACCCAAACTGCCATCTGGCATAACATGGGCAAGCGTATATGAAAACTCCAATGAATAACCTCTTTCACGCATTAAATATAGGACATAAGACTCAACTAAATTTTTACTCTTTGTTAAAGGACCTTATACAAGATAAGTATTGATGCAAAGCATCAAAGGGCGTCGGGAATTTAAGTGTAAAAGGCACTCAATGAAGTAACATGAAACGATTTTTTTCTACTGTAAATATTAATATATTGGCCGATTATTTTAAACAAAATAGAAAAAGATACTGCCATAACCATTATCTATAATTTTGTGTTATAACCCCCAAATGACCATTATTTATGATGTTGTGTTATAACCCCCAAATTACCATTATCTATGATTTTGTTTTGTAACTAGGGATGGCATCGAATACCAATATCGGTATTCGAATGTTCGCAAATTCATTCAATCGAATATTCGAATATTCGCATAAAACGGCTGGATTGATTTTACCTTGTTATGTGTTAATTTCCATTGGTTTGTAAGTTATATCCGTTTGCTAAATACGAGGCTGTTTATTAACGTTGCTATCGAAAAATTGTATCGCTGTCGACTAATACTATGACCGGTACTGTGATCGGGCACAAATAGAATGTAAAACATCGTGTCATAGAATTTTAATTTTTAAATGGCTGTACATACTGTGATCACAATACTTAATTAATATTCGCCAGTCAATTGAAACCGTTAATTGGCACCCCATTGGCAAACAACAGTCGGGGCCTTTCTTAGAGCGTGTATATTGCATTGCGCAATCAACACTGATACGGGCCGCGTTATCAGTTTGACACGAAGAACGTCACGTCAAACATGTTACTCCCAGGTGGCTTCGGTTGCTTTTTAGTAAGCGGTTCGCAGGTCATTAAATATTGGTGAAATTACGTTTGAATAAAAATGCGAATTTGCGAATATCATTTTTATTATTCGAATGCTGACCATTCAATCGAATATTCGAATATTCGAATAATTTTGCCATCCCTAGTTGTAACCCCAAAATATTTCATAGTTCATTTTATGAAAACTGTAAATTGCTTAAAGAAGCTGAATTTCACAATACTTTGAAATTCAGTAAAGATTATAATAGATTTATTGCCCCGATATTTATCATGTTTAATAGGTTTCGAGTAATACTGATATAAAAACACTTAACAAGTTTGGAAAGATTCAGACGAAAGTTGTGAAATCTTTTAAACAAGTGGAAATTGTTTATTTTGTCAAATTTAATAGAAAAAAAATTCTGGACTTATTGTCCTAATGTTTCTCATTTTTAATGAGATAAAAATGCTCATTGATATGAAGACACTGTAAGTTTGAAAAGAATCTGATGAAAAATGTTGACATAATAACCTAACCAAGCAGTTTTTCACTTTGATTTTTAAATTCAATGAGACATAATTCTGGACTTATGGTCCGATATTGCTCACATAGAGAGTTTGGGTTGGGTCCTCATTAACAAAAAAACCTGTGCAAGTTTGGGAACAATCGAATGAAAATTTTGGACTTCGAACAACGATTTCAAAATTTCTCAAATTTAAGGAGAATAGCTATGGACGTAATGGTCGGATTAAGCTAAAGGGCCCATACCACCTGGAGAGTAATACGTGTCGCGCTTCGCGCTCTATATGTGGTTCTTAAAAATAAACTCCGAGGAGTGCTTGACTCAAGGGAAACGGGTTGCTGGGACACAGCTCCTCCTTGATAAGCGGCTGCTTCCTTAATCGCAACTCATTGTTACAATCAAAAATACGTGTCGCGCTTCGCGCTCTATATGTGGTAGGGATAGTACTTAGGGCCTATGATAGACAACCATAAAAATACGTTGATAATAGATGTGTTGTTTGCATTTTTTTGTTAATATCAAAACACGTGTATTTTTTATAAGATATTTAAGTGATGTTAGAAAGTTTAATTAACGTTGTCAACACGCGGCATCCATTAATTTTAATAAAAATGTCCAATTGTAGTATTATGGATTTTAAAATGTCTATATAAAATAAAGCTTTATTATATTTATTAACCTGACTGAAAAAAATTGTCAGCCGCCGAACTGTTCCGTTCGTGCCGGAACCGGGATTGAACCGGCGGCCTTTAGATGATTGTTGCGTAAACAAATTTAGTCTAACGCTCTCCCAACTGAGCTATTCCGGCTGACATCATTTATGTACTGCCATTTAGCGAAGTTGTGTATAGCGATCGTTATTATATGTCTATAAATGAAGTAATATATTGTACGTTTTCGTACCACTACGCCTTCCAATAAACTTGCTTGCGCGATAGGTCGTCAAATATCGTACTACATTGATTCTCTACTAAATAAGCAAATTAGAAAAAACACAAAATAAATATATTTGACTATGTTTTGTTTTTATACAAAACCAGAAAGTTTCGCGTACTTGCCCAGTCCCTGTGATCTTTCCCCTGTGATCCATTGTGGAACAGTTATTAATTTAAACAATTAGCTTTGCATTATTGACAATAAATGTTGTAATAAATGTAATAGGCACACATGCAGTACTTATTTACACTAATTTACAAAAAAATCAACACTATGCAAGATATTCTTAAAACAAAAATATATACATTGATCCGTAAAATAACTTCTGCTCCCATAAGCGAAAATGAAAGCATTACATACTAGTCGCCGCTCTCTAGAGCGACGCCAATAATAAAAAAATGGTTCTGGCATATAATGTCTAAAAAGCGTCCATCCGGTACTGATGACCACAGAACTGTAATCTTCAAGCGACTGTCGAAAAACCCGATTAATTTCAACTGCACCATAGGAAGTGGAGTCGTGCCCGACCTCTATCCGACGTTTGGTACTTCTGCTTCTACACCGCATCTGAAAAACGCAACTCAACCAGCAGAATAGGTAAATTACTAAGGGCCAATTCTAGTACCCAAAACAATTAGTTCCCTTTTATGTTGGTTAAATCAATGTGGAAAGGAAAATAAAACCTAAAACCTTCATTGAAAATATTAACTTTATTTACCCTAAGCCTAACCATTTTTTTAAATATAACGGACACATTTAAGTGAGACAGAACAGATACTTTGAAATTACAAAATATATGGGTTGGATGGGAGGGGAGAAAAATTACGACGATTTTTCCTTGTGTAGATAACGGTTAGAAAGAAATTTTATTTTGTTAAATTCGCTAGTTTGACTTACGGTAACAAAACACCAACAATAAGGAAACTGACCAAACTAGCCTAGCAGATTGGCCCAACAATAAACAGGTCTATTCTTTAGAAATAGACCATATTATTCAACCCATCATAATATTACGGTTATACTTCAATGAAACTATTTCGTCTCATGTTTATTACAACTTAATAAACGAATTTAAGTACAATTACAAATTCAAGTAATCTTTGTGTAGGTTATTGAGATCATTTTCGTTTAGTTGACCTGCACGTAATTTAGCGATGTTATGATCCAAGTGGTTCTTAAAAGGCTGCAACTAACTTACACTATCGCGTTTCTGCTTAAGTTGTCAAACAATGTATAGGTAAATTCTTCGTATGTGATCATATGTTTTATTCTTTTTTTTCACACAATATTTTTAACGACAACACCATTTCTTCCTCAGTGACCGAATGAATCACATGCGTATTAGTCAATGTGGATAATCTTTTGTCAGCGCATTCGCCAATGCTTCTTTGAACCATCAGACATGCTATCCCTAGATAATAAAACGTGATCCGCAAGTGATACTTCATCACAACATTCGTAGAGCACCTTTCGGGCAATAACATATTAATCAGAATTATTTAATTAAATCAGGGGAAAATCCACTCCGTATGCTCTTAAAAACTTGCCATGTATCACGATGACATTTTTCCAACCAGTAATGCATAAAATAGATAGTTTAAAGCTACTTAGTTGGTTCAGGTTCTGTAATTGCATTTCGACGTGAGGAACAATTAAAAATAAAGTGATTAGACGTCTAATGGAAATAGAATTTATGCAAAAGTCATAGTCACAGACAAATCGTATCCATTTCTCAACGGACTAATTGATATATGTTATTATATTAAACGCGTTTAAGTTGCATATTTCAAAATGTCTGGATACATCGAAATTTGACATGTTAATAATTAAATTAATTGTGATTAACGACAATATTGTACAATTGACCACTATTGACACACTTTTGCAATATTAACTCGAGGGTTTAAGTCCGAGAGCTAATGCATCCGAATGTGTATCTATTTGGGTCCCTGACAAACGAAAGTCATGCTCTAAACTATGTTTTACAAACCATACACGATTGACAACTTCATTTTTAAGAAAAAGGTATTTAATCTGTGCATCCATGTTGTATCAATAATTTGATTTGTCTGTAATTATATACTTTCATCGCTAGATGACCACGAACAAATAAGCTTTTATAATGAAGATTGGTGGAAATTCAATAGTTCAGTGTCATTACGTAAGGACCTTTGCGTCACTTCTGCGACCTTATTTTATATGTTCAACATTGGCAGCTCATTCAAGCTAGGTAGCAAGGTCGTAAAGTAAGCAAATGAAGTGATGCAGCATTATAGACAAGGGGGGAGGAATTGTTGACGTCCCATCTTCGTAGCGGCTGTGTTTGTTAACTTGTCATAATTTGTCCATAAATACATGTACATATGATAATTGAGTAGAAAATAGTGACGATTCGTCTAAATGTTAGTGATATTATTTCTGGTGTTAAATTAATTTTATATTGTAGATACAGGCGGAGTTTGTGCCAGTGTAAATTGTAAATACACTGTCAATGTCTATATGAAGTTAACGGAATTGTAGTTATTACCTATAAATACGAAATATCACAAGCAACATCCATTAACGCATCCTTTGAAATACCACAAGCAACAACCGTTAACCAAAAATACTATGAATTATGGTATGCGGTTGATGGAATCATAAACACATTGGCGGTCATGGTATTAAATGCACATGACAATAATTAACCGTATATGTATATTATTTATCATGTGTTTGTAGATTTTGGACATGACCTCCGAAGAAGAAATTTTTTACTTAGAATGTTGATCGCACCAATATGCAATAGCTAGTCATCCGATGTGTGAATGCCATTTAAACATCTAAACAAAAATTAGTGTTTGGCGATCTGCATTTGTCAGGAAAAATTTCCCTGAAATTTCTAGTTAGTCTGTATCAGAATGTTCATAAAAACTCAGACGAAATAGATTTCCATGTAGTTCAATAGGCACGGCCACTAAGTGACCAACGGTGTCTTATATGCACTGTAGAGGTGAATAATCCGTCATAAAAGGTCAAAGAAATTAAAGATATTTAGAAAAAATGTTGTTATTTTATTATATATGCGCGTTCATGGTTTATCTGATGTAAGTTTCCATGGTTGCTCTCATGTTTCTGATATTCTAATATGTATATTTACATTAGGTTTATTTAATTAGGTAATGTTGTTTAAACACACCAAAAAAGCACCATTGTAACTTAATGTATACCATATAAGACCAAACGTTCGGGGCAATAAAGTCAAGACTTGTTTTCCAAATTGTTATCTTTTTAAGTGTTTTGTTGGTTTTCAACAAAGCTACACACATAAACGCATCCAAGAATATTGAAGGAATTAAACAAGATATTTATTATGTATGTTTGTCTTATCAGAAAAATAAAGTAAAAGGGCTTTAGACAAACAAAACGCAGCTGCAAAAGTGAACATTTGCAGGAACATTATCTACTTATTAGAATACTGAGCCTAAGTATGACTAGTCACACACACATTATATATTAAATTATAAAGACCGTTTTGAGATGACAAATTTGGTCAATTGGTCTATACGACAAACTGTTGCGAAATTTATTTCCACAAGTTATAATTATTCAGCAAAAATAAGTGTTAAAATGTAGTTATTACTGAAAATAGCACTCATTTTACTTATAAGTAAACAAGGTAGCCTATTTGTAACGACAAAACCAGTATTTACACAGCAACGCGGTACACAGTTTTACATGCACATGGTTTGTATGTGAAACTTTTAACACATTATTTCAATTAAATACACGAAATATACAAGGGTGTTATCCTAAAGAGAACCACATATTACGCAAACACAAACAACAAACTACTTGCTGTTGCATTGAATGTTTTTTTAGCAGTTTGACCTTCATAAATGAACAAAACAATCTAGGAAATACTTGATGTAAATCGAGACAACTATATTGTATCGAATAATACATCTTTATTTACATGTCAGATGGATTGTATTATTACTTTGAACAGTTTTTCGATGTTTGAAAACAATTCAATTCGTGCATTACGTTTTTCACAATTTATGTGGTAAAAGCCTCATAAGAAACCATTGAATTATTGCAACTTACGTAATACTTAATTGTGCGAGACATATGTATACAAATGTTTATTATAATATGGCAAATTAATTTACCAGGGTTCAGGATCACTCGACTTTGTGGGAACTGGTTGGATGTGCTTTTTTCGAATAACTTTTTAAAACAAAATTTCTTTAGAATTTCAGCTAGTGCATACAATACAGATTTTTTTTGCTGCTTATGGCAGTGTGGAATATATCAGATTTACTTTATTTAATCAGTATGTGTTCTTGTTTATAACTTATATTTGAACTGTATTTATTTATACGGTTATGCTTCACTCAACGTGCAGATTCGGCACAGATATCAGTCTTATTCAAGGATTTATTCTTATACCTTATGCTATCGACCCAAACTGCAAGAAAAACTGTCTGTTATGCACAAAATAATATTTTTGCAAATGAATTTCAATTACTTGAGATATTTGCGAAAATAAAGTTATTAACGGTGTGTTTTCATTCTGTCCAGCCCGCGTGTGAACCCCTGAAAATCCCGTTGATTCTGCACCCTGTTACAAATACCAGGAAATAATACAAATAAGCACCTATCACTTGATTGCGGATTCTAAGTGTGGCTAATCGGCGTACATGTGATGGTTCATGAGCTTTCTAATTAATTGATATTTAATCTTTATTTTCCGGAAAGACTCTTAACCTTTGTAAATGAAAGCAAATCAATAATACAGTCGAGTCACCATTACCGGAGCAGTAGCGTAATTAAGTTGGTCTGGTGAAAAGCAATAAATGTTTTGAGACTTCTTTTTCACCAGTTTGATTAAATATAACCTTTGTTTACTGATTCAGCACACAGTCTTATTTTAAAGGCAGGCAAAATGTATTTGTGATACCTTTTTTAATGCATTAACGGATCAGTTGTAGCCATAACGGATCACTGACTGAAAACACTCAGGGGACATCTAAGATGCTATTTGAACTGTCGAAACATGAAATGTGCTGTTTACAATGACCAAGCTACATTGTCAGTTATAAATTATATTCATATTGTTTGTTATTAAGGCTTTTCTGTATGTGATGTTGTGTCCACACTTTACTCATGGTGTTCTTGTGTGAATTATCTGTTGAAATCATAAAAGGATTAAAAAGATATGGGCATCTTATAAACCATGTAAATTGTTTAAATCATATCTAAACATCGATATTGAACATGGACCATAAATAAAACATTAAGAATGAGATCATTTATTGTAAGAATCAACAAGATGTGCATATATTTTAATATAATATTTTATCAATACGCATATTATCACGCTTGATCCGTTATTGCCCTAATTCTTGATTTCATTTAAGGTGTTGCAAAATCTTAAACACGAATCAAAACTTAAATGGACGTTTGTACGCAGAAACATTAATTAATGGTCTTTGAATTAATTATAGCATGTGGCCGCGAAAAATGTTTAACCTCGATTTGGAAACGAGACGGAAGTCAACAAAGTCGTATATATGTCCGCAAAACATACCGAAGTGTTTGACACAGAGTAGCTTCGATTACGACTCAATCAATGCGTTTTGAAGAACAGGCCTTGAAGATGCTGTGTGCAAAAAATAATCTAAAATGTCAACTATTTATCGCGATACGCAGTCTCGAACATCAAAGTGATCCGCTATGGGTAACGATCCGGTAATGGTAACTTGACTGTATTAAATTATTTTTGTTTATGGTCAATTTTGACACAGCAATTTTTTCAAATAAGAGCCCAGCTGGTTTAAGTTTGCAAAAGAGGCAATACATATATTAAAGCAAGACAAAGGCAATAAGCGCCTATGAACTGTGAATATAAACAAATTGTTTACGATGATGTATGTAACCTCCTTAAAGCATCAACGGCATTGCACTGCACATTCGATACACTGTGATGTAAAATCATAAGCTGAAAAATTATTTGTCAAATATACATTCAATGACAGGCGTCGAGTATAGTCTTAACTTATTAAGATAAGTTTCATTGGGAATTAATGTTTCTAACAAAATTATGCAATGTATGTGTGTTTGTGATATCGTTATCCATTTAAACACGCAGTGCTTCTTTACACATTCTGCGATTTATGACTTGACATGTAGACAATTGTTTGAGCGAATCCATTTGTCGCAACTGTACTCGCTCCAAAACAAATTAATACCATTAGCAAGAACATAATTACTCACGAACATCGGAAGTGTACACTTGGTAGTATATAAATAATTCCATTTCTTTCTTATATTAATTTGGCCATTTACCAAAATGCAGCAAAAGAAATTTCACATAATTCCTTCACTGAATCAAAACACTGCAAATTTAACACAATTTTAAGTATACACGGAATCAGTTGAAACAGGAATTTACTATTGAAAACATTCAACATGCAAACTGTAAGATGGCGTTTATGTCCATTAAAAATAAAAAAAGTGACACAAGTATAAACCATATTTGAATGCCGCTTCTAGAAATACATTTTCATATGAATCGTCACAGATGTGCTAAATATCAAAATTTATAAAAGATTTTAAATAATTCGGTTTTACTACATACATGCAAACACTTCCACAAAAAGTCAGCATTATGAGACAGACAATTGCACAAATTACATAGAAATCATTCAACACACTAAACATAAAGCAGCCACTTATTGCAATACTCTTTTAACTAGAGTTGCGACACCTTAAGGGGTTTCGCGGGATGGAATGAGTGGGAACTAAACAAATTTGGATTCAAAAATTTTGGGTAAGAAAATGTGGGAACACAAATTTTGGGTACTAAACAAATGTGGGTACGAAAATTTTGGTTACGAAAAAAATGTGGGTACGAAAATTGTGGGTACAATGGGTCAATGTTAAGGTTTTAGCATGGCGGACGCCGGACGGCGAAAAGACACGACACGACGCGATGAGCTGGCTATGACAATACCTCAGGTATTCTCCGAAAACAGCCGAGCGTATATGCATAAGTCAGTGAGTAATACTCAACAAGACTATTGTCAAGCAAATTTGTCCCCTACCGGCTCCACCATTGTCAGAATTTATTTTGTTTTTATTTATTGCCATAGAAACCAGAATTTTTGACGTAGGAACAAAATGAAATCACGTGCATAATGTCCTTATTGCCATCTATCCATGTTTCAAGTTTCATGAAAAAATATTAAGAACTTTTAAAGTTATCGCAGGATTCAGAAAAGTGTGACTGACTGACGGACCCACAAAGCGCAAACCACAAGTCCCCTCCGGTGAAACCGGTAGTGGACTAATAAAAGCTAGGCACGGCGTATAAAATCAGAACCACTGGGTCGAATCTGCTGAAACTTGGCCACATTATAGATTATAGTCCAAACAAGCTACAGAATTAGCGTTTTTGGACCTGACGGCGTAAAACATTAACCAATAATGGACAGCACAAAATGGGTCATTTTGTACAAAAAATGTAAACTTTAAGTGGCATTTAATGACCTTTAGACATCAGAAAATTGCAAATTTTTAATATTCTGCACACTTCGACTTGTTTTTTTTTACAAATTTAGAAGCATTTATGCTTGGTATGTATATAAACCCTGTTATTCAGTGTCAAATTTGGCCAAAAATCACAATACAATCCCAAAAATGGCTAAGCAGCAATGCCCCTTTAACATTATTCCTTATATTTAATTGTATTGTTTAAAAAGATAACTGTGTATATTTAATCATAATGGCTCTGTTTATCACACATGATAGGGCACTGCTGGGGCTTGAACCCAGAACTCATCTCACATTGTAAGATGCGTTTTTCAATTAAACTACAATGACTGTATCTTGTGAAGTGGAGCCAACATACACCCACATACCGGTAAGTGAAAAAATCATTCTGTCCATATATTTGTACTGGGCGTTAGTGAAAGTGAAAGTCTTTTTCCAGGTTTTCCCTGATTTCCAGGTTGGCTGGGAACCATGTTTAACTATGATAAAATGTTCTTTAGATGCCATGTGTATTAATATATAGGTCTATTTTTCTGAGATATTAATGAAAATGCCTTTGGGTATGTGGCGAATATTTAAAAAATCTGCAACTTGATATATGGTGCTAACACGGTAAAATTGTATGAGCCCAAATTATAATAGATGAATGCCTATTATGCTTCTCTGCTTATACTATGACGACATGTTCATACAATGCCATTTTTATTAATATACATGTATATGCCAAATTTAATGAAAAAGACTTGAAAATGTGTGTCGCAAGATACCAAGTAAGAAAAAAATCAGCATTTTTATGTAGGGTCTTCACACGGTAAAATTATTTGTGCCCAAAATAATAATAGATGAATGCATATTAGGCCTCAATGTTGCTTATACTATGACGACTGGTTCATACGATGCCATTTTTATAAATATCTATGCCAAATTTAATGAAATAGACATGAAAATGTGTATCGCCAGGTACCAAGTAAGAAAAAAATCAGCATTTTTATCTGGGGTCTTCACACGGTTAAATTATTTGTGCACAAATAATAATAGATGAATGCATATTAGGCTTCAATGTTGCTTATACTATGACTACTGGTTCATACGATGCCATTTTTATAAATATCTATGCCAAATTTAATGAAATAGACTTGAAAATGTGATTAGCCAGGTACCAAGTAAGAAAAAAATCAGCATTTTTATGTAGGGTCTTCACACAGTAAAATTATTTGTGCCCAAATAATAATAGATGAATGCATATTAGGCTTCAATGTTGCTTATACTATGACTACTGGTTCATACGATGCCAATTTTATAAATATCTATGCCAAATTTAATGAAATAGACTTGAAAATGTGTGTCGCCAGGTACCAAGTAAGAAAAAAATCAGCATTTTTATGTAGGGTCTTCACACAGTAAAATTATTTGTGCCCAAATAAGAATAGATGAATGCATATTAGGCTTCAATGTTGCTTATACTATGACTAATGGTTCATACGATACCATTTTTATAAATATCTATGCCAAATTTAATGAAATAGACTTGAAAATGTGATTAGCCAGGTACCAAGTAAGAAAAAAATCCGCATTTTTATGTAGGGTCTTCACACGGTAAAATTATTTGTTCCCAAATAATAATAGATGAATGCATATTAGGCTTCAATGTTGCTTAAACTATGACGATATGTTCATACAATGCCATTTTTATTAACATATATGCCAAATTTAATGAAATAGAATTGAAAATGTGTGTCGCCAGGTACCAAGTAAGAAAAAAATCAGCATTTTTATGTAGGGTCTTCACACGGTAAAATTATTTGTGCCCAAATAATAATAGATGAATGCATATTAGGCTTCAATGTTGCTTATACTATGACTACTGGTTCATATGATGCCATTTTTATAAATATCTATGCCAAATTTAATGAAATAGACTTGAAAATGTGTGTCGCCAGGTAACAAATAAGAAAAAAATCAGCATTTTTATGTAGGATCTTCACACGGTAAAATTGTTTGTGCCCAAATAATAATAGATGAATGCATATTAGGCTTCAATGTTGCTTATACTATGACTACTGGTTCATACGATGCCATTTATTAAAATATCTATGCCAAATTTAATGAAAAAGACTTGAAAATGTGTGTCGCCAGGTACCAAGTAAGAAAGAAATCAGCATTTTTATGTAGGGTCTTCACACAGTAAAATTATTTGTGCCCAATTAATAATAGATGAATGCATATTAGGCTTCAATGTTGCTTATACTATGACTACTGGTTCATATGATGCCATTTTTATAAATATCTATGCCAAATTTAATGAAATAGACTTGAAAATGTGTGTCGCCAGGTACCAAGTAAGAAAAAAATCAGCATTTTTATGTAGGGTCTTCACACAGTAAAATTATTTGTCCCCAAATAATAATAGATAAATGCATATTAGGTTTCAATGCAGGGTTGGCATATTGACCGGTCAATTGAGTATTGACCGGGCCGGCGGTCAATACCCGGTTAAAACCGGTCAATACTGGTCATTACTGGTCTTTACTGGTCGATTAAAAATTGTAGCATTTAAACATTACAAAGGAGCCATTTTATATTAAATCAATAATTATTCTGTAATTGATAAACTTTTTTCTGAGTTATTTATTTTTAAAAAAATCTTTAAAAAGCTGTAAAAAGTTACTTCTTAATTATTTATGGAAACAGCCTCAAATACATAAGGACTAAGGCAATATCTTTATCTCAGTGTATCACATCTGTTACTAATTAGCCGGATTTTACATAAATTCCAGGTTGATAAACACAACAAGGTAAAGTTACCTTGTAGTCGGTGAGATATAATAATAATACAGTTAGTAAGGCTCATACCCTGGGTACGGTAAATATACTTAAACGTACGCGGGAATTTTTTAACACTAAATCGGTTGTTGTCGGCTATTTTGTCAAAATTAATTATGTTTACATTTATGTCAATTTTCTGTTAAATGGCATTTATATTATCAAAACTCATTGTTAAAATCAATAATGTGATTTAATTTTAAATCTTAAATTGTTTAAAGGGATCTTTTCACGCTTTGGTAAATTGACAAAATTGAAAAAAGTTGTTTCAGATTCGCAAATTTTCGTGTTAGTTATGATATTTGTGAGGAAACAGTAATACTGAACATTAACCATGCTCTAATATAGCCATTATATGCATCTTTAAACGATTATAAAACCTAAAAATTATAAAGCGTTGCAACGCGAAACGATTGAATAATTTGGAGAGTTCTGTTTTTGTCGTTAAATTTTGTATAACTACGAAGATTGCTTATATAAGGTATAAAATACGTGACGTATGTATACTCGGCGGAATAGCTCAGTAGGCTAAAGCGTTTTTACATCAGGACTCTGGCAGGACTCCAGGGGTTATTGGTTCGAAACCTGCTCCGGGCAATGTTCTTTTCCTTTTTTTAATTTTATTCTTGAATTTTTACTGGAGCTTTTACGATCCAATGTTTACATTTATCAATATAAAGCATTTAATACATAAGTTAAAAAATGCCAAAATCTGTGAAAAGGCCCCTTTAAAGTCGCGTCATTGTATGACGTCGTCAAGTATAATATTTTCCGCGACATCGCACGTTCACTTTTTACCGTCATAGATTTTTTAAAAGAAACATTATTTGGGTTGCAAGGTCCGTTAAATGGGGAACACCATATTCTGTCTTTATATTATGTTTTAACAATTAATTAATGCTGTGTAATAAATATTGTATAAGATATTTCGATATTTATTGAAAATGTTTCAAATTGTTATGTCAATTTTCTGTTAAATGGCATTTATATTATCAAAACTCATTGTTAAAATCAATAATGTGATTTAATTTTAAATCTTAAATTGTTTAAAGTCGCGTCATTGTATGACGTCAAGTATAATATTTTCTGCAATATCGCACGTTCACTTTTTACCGTCATAGATTTTTTAAAAGAAACATTATTTGGTTTGCAAGGTCCGTTAAATGGGGAACACCATATTCTGTCTTTATATTATGTTTTAACAATTAATTAATGCTGTGTAATAAATATTGTATAAGATATTTCGATATTTATTGAAAATGTTTCAAATTGTTATTTATGAAACCTTTTATTCTAATGAGTGTATGCTATTATATTATACTTTGAATAGCATATCTGTTGTACTATAATCTTATTACTCATTTTTTATTGTTAATTTCATTTATTGTAGAGAATGGTCAATGTTACATCTAGTTGCCAATGCTTGTCGTCAACGTTAGTCGTCAATGCTTGTAATCATTGTCGTCAATGTTAGTCGTCAATCCTTATCGTCATTATACATGAAGGAAATAAAAGCAGAAACAGAGACGTATTCTTGATTACTTGCTTATTCCTACGGCGTGACCTCTCAACACTCATACTAAAAAGCATGTTGATGCTGATTTTTTAAAAGAGAAGTTTGTTTAAGGTAAACAATATTGTTTTACGTTAATCGGTAGCATGTTTAACGCAGTGTTCTCCAGAAACATCTGAGAAGCCAGTTATATTTTCAAAGTAGCCGGCGATTAAGCAATTAAACATGTGCATTTGCACCATTTCAATTGATATTTTGGGGAAAAGTAGCCTGCATCTAGATTGAATGTAACCGGTGAAATCGCCGGCTGCCGGTGCTTCCAGAGACCACTGTTAACGACATCGGATTTTTGGCGGATATACAAATCAGATACAATCTAATATTTGCGGGTATGTTTATTTACCGTACCCGGGGTACATGTAAGTAAAATTAAGAGTACCCGGGGTACATGTACCGGTAAATAGTACCCAAGCCGAGTATGATCAATCGAGCCTTAGTAAGTGAGTGATGGTGTATGGGATAACATGCACTGAGGGTGTATATTTTTCACGAACAAGTTAATTGAAGGTGTTAGAGATGCATTGATCCATAAGATTAAAAAGGGTAATTAACCACGAGCTTATTAAAATTAAAATGATGACATTACATTGTACCAGCTGTTTATTGTTGTATACTGTAAGCTTGCAATATTTTAAATAATGTAAACAACTTACCTTGTATTAAGTTGGCACATTGTTGTCAGGTGTAGAAACTTTTTATACTTATTTCTGTTAAGTTGCACTGGCTGAACCAAAAGAATTATGTAGTCGTTTCTAAATAATCACGAAACAACCTACTAATGCTTATATGCTTGCCAGTTACTGAGTTTGTGCATTTCCATTCATTATCGGCCTTGGCAAACAGCGTAGAATCAGATGAGACACCGTGTGATGTCTGCTAGTGCTATTTCGTTACGCTGAAGATTTCCATATCCGCGGGTGTTTTTATGTCAAATGTTATGGTTTTTCAATAGATCGTATACTTATCTACAAAACAGCGAATTAGCGTTCACTTTACATCATTTCTGATGATCTTATTTTGTAAATAATTTCTGAGCGTTAATTCCTACGTTGCTATGTCGTCAGCCATTTTGAAGGTTGGTTTGTTTACTTTCGGTTTCCACTACAAACGAAATTAATTGATTTGCTGCTTGCGTTTATTTATTGATTAAATAATAAATTATTAAACCGTAATAATGTAATTGTCTGAATATCATTTATATTCAAGATATTATCGGATAAATAGAATACCATTCTAATACCAGTGTGTACTCACAGGTGGAAGTAACGTACCCAGGATAGTATTTTTCATATATATATTTTTTAGGAGCCCAATATATTCAAATTAATGTATAAAATCATGTTTAATGAGAAAAAATTGACAAAGAGCCATGAAAAAAAAATCCCCACCCTCTGATATTGGAATTATAACAAGGTCATTAACTAGACTTTATTATAGACCTGTCTTCGCGGGCCGCAAACATGTCAAAAATAGCTTTAATCCAAAGCATCCCTTGATCCTACTATGGGCAATTGGACAACCTTTCAAGAAAAGTTAACTTCAAAAATATCTGTCCAGCCGTTAACTCACAGTCGGTCGAAAACCGAGCAATATTTCGAGTCCGTTTGTCAACACGAATAAATCTTCTACAGATTTTCAAACAATATTTTTTAGTTTTTGCCCCTTAATCGATAGCTCCCGTCCTATTCCTTTGAAACAACGAAGCGTGTCAAATAATGCATGCATATGCAACCACTTACCCCTAAAAACTTATTCCAATACAATCAGAATGAAAAGTAATTTCCATTTATTCACATTTATTAAAACATCGTTGTTGTTGTTGATTGCATATTTATGTGCCTGGCTCTGTCAGTGTAATTCACTGCTAAGCCGGGTTCAAGAGCGATGGCTTCTTTCGTTTTCAAGTAAATCAAATTTAGAGTTAAAACAGTTGTTGCAAAGAAAATATAACATTTTGGAATTAGTTTTTAGGGGTAAGTGGTTGCATATGCATGCATTATTTGACACGCTTCGTTGTTTCAAAGGAATAGGACGCGAGCTATCGATTAAGAGGCAAAAACTCAAAAATATTGTTTGAAAGTCTGTAGAAGATTTATTCGGGTTGACAAACGGACTCGAAATATTGCTCGTTTTTTGACCGACTGTGAGTTAACGGCTGGACAGATATTTTTGAAGTTAACTTTTTTTGAAAGGTTGTCCAATTGCCCATAGGAGGATCAATGGATGCTTTTGATTAAAGCTACTTTTGACATTTTTGCGGCCAGCGAAGACAGGTCTATGATAAATTCTAGTTAATGACCTTGTTATGATTCCAATATCAGAGGGTCGGGATTTTTTTTTTCATGGCTCTTTGTCATTTTTTTCTCATTAAACATGATTTTATATATTTATTTGAATATATTGGGCTCCAAAAAAAAAAAATACTATCCAGGGTACGTTACTTCCACCTGTATGATTCCAATATCAGAGGGTCGGGATTTTTTTTTCATGGCTCTTTGTCATTTTTTTCTCATTAAACATGATTTTATATATTTATTTGAATATATTGGGCTCCAAAAAAAAAAAAATACTATCCAGGGTACGTTACTTCCACCTGTGTGTGTACTTACATTTATCTCGGAAAGCCTAGCCGTGTAAACCTTTCTTTAACTCGTCGCACTCAATACGTTGAATAACACATAGATTTATGTCATGTTCATTAAAAAACCACAATGTGCACAAAAGACATGCATGTGTACTACCGATTGATATTCAAACACAATTATTACGCCTTTGTTTATCGATTAAACGCCTAACTGAATTAATAACGCATAACGTCAGTTTCTTTGTTTCGTAGCAAGATGGAAGCTAGCCTAAGCGCTTTTCATGACGTCACGCGCGCGTGCCCTTTCCCATAAAAGATATTTAAACGCAAAATACTCGAAAACCTGATTTTTCCCAGGTATAACGCCTACGCCAACAGGTAGATCGAATTATTGTCCATATACATGTCAAAGGGTCAGTATAAAACGCGGCATTTAGCGCAGCCTGCAAATTGCAGGCTGCGTTATCGGGCCATAAAACGCAGCCAATATAGACATCGTTGCAGTCAATAATAGATATCGTTGGAAAACGCAGGCAATATAGACAAAGAAGGAATACGCAGACGATATAAAACTATAAGGCAAGACGGGTGAAATTCGAGAGAATTACCGTATCAATAATTCGAAGGTTTTAATTAACAGTATATGTATGAAACTGGTAAAGGTCAAAACAATTATAAGACGTAAATTATCGTTTTAATCGCTAAAATGGCAGTTTAATTATAAACGCATTGAGTTTTTCTGTATCAAGAAGAAGACATAATAATATGTTTTGATTGTTTAACATAATTGTTTATGAAATAAATGTATGTAAAGTATATGTACAGATTAAACGGGTTGTTATTTTCAACGCAGCCAATGTATAGACATCGTTGCAGGCAATATAGAAATCGTTGGCAAACGCAGCCAATATAGATATCGTTGGAAAACGCAGGCAATATAGACAAAGAAGGAAAACGCAGTCAATATAGAAACAGAAGAAAAACGCAGCCAATATAGAGAAAGAAGGCAAAAAAGTTGGAGAATTACTGTATCAATACGGTTTTTATTTATGAAAGTGGTTAAGGTCCATACAATTATAAAACTTATCGTTTTTTATCGCTATAATGGCAGTAAAGTTATACACATTTTATTATTTTGTGTATCAAGTTGAAGACATCATAATTTGATTTTATGAGCACACATGAGTAATAAAAATTGTATTAACATAATTATATAAAATGTATAAAATGTATGTATGTATATGTATGTATAGATTGAACGAATTGTGGTTTTTAACGCAGACAATATGGACATCGCTGCAAATTGCAGACTGCGTTATCGGGCCATAAAACGCAGCCAATATAGACATCGTTGCAGTCAATATAGATATCGTTGGAAAACGCAGGCAATATAGACAAAGAAGGAAAACGCAGTCAATATAGAAACAGAAGAAAAACGCAGCCAATATAGAGAAAGAAGGCAAAAAAGTTGGAGAATTACTGTATCAATACGGTTTTTATTTATGAAAGTGGTTAAGGTCCATACAATTATAAAACTTATCGTTTTTTATCGCTATAATGGCAGTAAAGTTATACACATTTTATTATTTTGTGTATCAAGTTGAAGACATCATAATTTGATTTTATGAGCACACATGAGTAATAAAAATTGTATTAACATAATTATATAAAATGTATAAAATGTATGTATGTATATGTATGTATAGATTGAACGAATTGTGGTTTTTAACGCAGACAATATGGACATCGCTGCAAATTGCAGACTGCGTTATCGGGCCATAAAACGCAGCCAATATAGACATCGTTGCAGTCAATATAGATATCGTTGGAAAACGCAGGCAATATAGACAAAGAAGGAAAACGCAGTCAATATAGAAACAGAAGAAAAACGCAGCCAATATAGAGAAAGAAGGCAAAAACTTATTGATGTTGTTTGTGGCTAATTTTATTTTATCGAGATTGTCTAAGTGTGAAAAAAAGGATGTACATCAATTACCTGCCAATTAATACTTCCCTTTGAATTTCAACCCAAAAGACCCTTAATTATGCCGGGTGTTTATTTGCTCAGATGACTTCAAAGTGATTTAAATTGCATCTTAAGGAATGAAATTGCACACATATTGTTAAAGAAATTGTTATATTTTAGCGAGTAATTCTTAGTCGTATATTTATATCCGATTTTTTGTATCCATTTCATACCATTGTTATTACTTGTAATATCAGTGCTGTCAGTGATTAGTGTGATATTTGGAATACGTGTTTTGTGTGTGTTGTGTGTAAAGTGCTTTTTCGTGTTTTTCAACAGTTTTTTTGTGTGTGTTTATTGCGATATTTGGAAGAAGTGTTTTGTAATTGTGTGTTCTTTTTGTGTGTATAGTTCCTATAGTGTTTTCGTGTGCCGTCTAGTGAGTGTTAAAGAATGGCTTTGATTTTCGGACACAGCCAGGTGAAGTACATGCACCAGTATCTCAAAAGTGAGGACATTATAACATTGTCATACTCCGGTTTCACAACGGTAGATCTGTGTGAAGAGGAGTCGATGTTTGAAATCGTGCCCTCCTGCAAGGTGAGTTAACGTTACCTGTTGTTGCTTTTGTGCGTGAATAAAACCATATTAATATGAAACATTTTTAAATTAATTTGGAGATATACTTTAGAAGTTCGTCTTTAAATTTACCACAATTTATAAGTATGATGGAAATCATACAAACAATAACTTACTTTGTATAGCAGGCTTATATTAACATTACACATTCCTCCATATATACGAACAAAAATTTATTAACAGGCTGTATAATTAAAAATATAAATCCGTTCCAAAATGCACTGATGTTTTATTGCTTAGTGGCACCACTTGTTTATTGTTTGTACTGTCATCTTAATAGGAATTTTATTAATATTGCAACTTAAAGCAAAATTAATAGTTGCATTTGATGCAATCGTCACATTTGCAGGGGTGGTAGCTTGGGTCCTCGTGACATCTCATGACAACTCTCTTGTGTAACACTTTGGCATTACCCGTTAATTGAATCATAATTGAGACGAAGGCCCATATAGTTTTGATGACATATCTGAACTGTTACTTGGGTGAAAAATGTTAAAGCTATTGTTTTTGCAATTTCCTTGTTAAATGTATAATATATGGGTGCCGGTCCACTCGCACGGTAGTCAACTCGCACGTTTTTTGGTCAACTCGCACGGCATCTCTGGTCAACTCGCACTTTTCGAAGTCAACTCGCACGCCTCGAAAAAATATATAGAAATAGATGAAGGATGTAATATGATCAGAAGTTTATAAGAAGTTTATAAGTAAAAATAATAATTATGTCCTTTTTTAATTATCTGAATAAACGGTTGTCACATTTAATTGCTCTGTTACACTTGTGGTCGGTGTTTTTCACGGGTTATATGAATGTTTGCAATAGTTGTGAAAGGTCTTATATACAACTAACAATTATTAAAGTAGCAAAGCAATAATCAAATAAACTAAATTGAATGATAGATGCATGTTTGTTTTTGTGATACTTCTATCACTCGAGTCAAGTATTTTGAATCAATATTGGAAAATATGTAATTTGCAATTATTAATTCAAATACGTGTAATGGTTCGCGTGTTGATTTATAATAGTGGAAAGTCTATGTAGAGCTCTATTTCTGCGTTCATGTTTTTTTGTTTTTTAATTATTTGTATTCTAATTTCTATTTAATTGTTATAAATTTTGTATAATCTTATATTTTTTACTTCTAATGAGCTATGAAAGAAATTGAAAACAGCTGTTTCCTAATCAGTAACAATACCCTAATTCTCACCACTAAAATTACAATAAACCGATAATCTGTCAGTCATTCAGAGCTGATGAGGGCACTGATTATCGAGGAGTAGATAAGGCTATTACTGATAGGGGTTGTCTAGAGATAAGGCTGTAGTATGGAATACTTAAATAAATATTTTTTTAATTTGTTCATGCTAAACAATTTAATATTTAATTAATTAATGTAGAACCGTAACTCATGTACACATTTTAAAAATGTTGGTAAATTTCTATTAAAGTAGAAAATAAATAAACATTTGATTCTTGTAAAAATTGCATGATAAAGAATTGGTGTAAAATTAATCATTGTTTCGTACAACCATGTTTAAATACATGTAGGTATGATAATCATATATGCGCGGTTTACGTTTTTTTCCTATAATTGTGTGCGCAATAAGTTTTCCATACGTAATGGGATCTTCATCAATTGTTTTATGACAAATTATTAACTTCTTAATAATTAATAAACGGACATGTCGGTTCTATAAAAGCTATACGCGAACGATTCAACTCGCATCATTGCAGCGCGAAATGCTTCAACAAGTCGTCCGTTTGTCTAAGTGTGAAAAATGTTGAAGCTATTGTTTTTGAAACTTCCTTGTTAAATGTAGTATATATTATTGACTGTTTCAAATAAATGTATACCATTTATATTTCGATATAATTAATGCTTGGTGACTATTTAACGGACTTGTCGGTTCTATAAAAGATATGCGCAAAAGATTAAACTCACATAATTGCAACGCGAAATGCTTCAGCAAGTCGGCCGCGAAGAGATGCGAACTAAATTAAACAATTAAACACTGATAAAAATGACATCTAACCCGACCCGAATGAATACACCGTGTATTTGCAACTTGCTGTGGTGATCCCTCAATTATAATCTCAATAACGGGATACACTCAATACACTGATTAACTTTGTAATCCGTCTTATTGATCATATTTTGTAAATAAGATACATTAAAACATAATATATATATAGGACATTTGAATATTTAATTTCAAAATAAAAATCAGCGCGTAGTCGCATATAAACAGATACATTAATGACAAAGACCAAGTCTGGGTAATTAATTTTAACCCTTTGCAAACATCTCCCAATTGATAACATCAACTCCATACATTTTCATCCGATGGCCAAACAACTCAATTAGTGCACACGCTTGTCGACTAAAGGTGTGATAATCCCTATTTATACCAATTTACCGAATCTCTTAAAATAATAGTGGTAGTCATTGTTGACTTAAAGACTGAAATAATAGAATTTCTTCAGTTCCTCGCCTTAATATCAACCTGATGCCTGTTGTCTATTATTGTATCTTATCACTATATTTCGATTGTGTTTGCATCACTTAGAAGATTTAATACTATTAACGTTAATGATATTGAGTGTAAAGAGTGTATGAATTACTGGTACGATTGAATCTCAATTAATTTCCTAGGTGTTTGTTTTATTTTTAAGATCTTTGGGCAAAATACAACATTCGACTGCCGTTTAATACATAGAATTATTTAATCAAGTTATGTCAACAAGTCTGTGGAACGTTGCCGTGAGGTATTGACATTTATCAATCTTGCATAAAACGAAAAGATGTCATTGATTTATTGATTTGTATGTGTTATATATTACTTATCTGTACCTGTGGAATAACATAATCAATAAATCATACAGTAATTCTCGGTATAGCCGAACTTCATCTTATTGTGTATATGTATTTATGATATGATTCATTTTGCCAAAAGCATGTATCGCTGATTATGGGAATAAATAAACAATAAATGTACCAAATTTCTTTCACAATTTTTGGAGTAACGTAGCTAGTGGCCGCCTTAGTGCGTAGATAAGATCTGGATCACCACAGTAGGTCGAAGAAGAGCTTATCGAGCTGTAACACTTAGAGCTGTATGATATAATTGAGTTCATGTTAATCAGAAATACCATCCAAGAAATGCCGTTGATTTGATATATTGAGTACATATGTTATATTAAAAAAAAATTGCAGTTGCAAACAAACGATTCATTGTTTTTAAACCGCTTGCATAAATAAAAAAAAAGAAATTACTGTTGAAATACAAAAAGCATTGCTCAAGCAAGTTGTATAAATTGATCATATAAAAGCTATACGCGTTTTCTACGTATGTCGTTTTTTGTGTTGATATATATTACGTATTGAATAAATCTAAAAGAAAGTTTGATTTTAATTGTTAGGTCGTGGTCATCGTTGCGGGAGCGAACGACATCGGACATTCGTCTCCTGCTGAGATCGTTCGCGATTTCCAGCAGTTGTGCGAAAAGGTTCGCTCTGCTAACCCACGGTAATGCCAATATTGGCCACACTTTAATAATAAATGTTTTAAAAAATATAGAACTTTTGTTATGGTCAAGTCTTCATATTTATTAGTTATCATCCTTGAATGTTCCTTAAATTATTCCATTTTCTGCTCACAAATACTCCTAAAAATGCGATTTGACACTATACTATTAAATATGTTAATACACAGGAACATGCACTGAATTAATATAAATCGAAATTGTTTTCAGTGCGAGCATCGTGCTTGTGGGGATTTTGCCTAGAGGCGGGAACATGTTTCCTGGAGGCTCGATTCCGGCGAGCGTTCTGCATGCATTTAACCAGGATGCGACCTCGGTGAACAGGATGCTGGCCAGAGTGGCAGCCAAACTGCCATGGCTGTACTTTCTGGAAGTGCCAGGCTTCTGTAGGGCACATGGTATAAACATTTACATTCTCTATATTTTGTATATTCTATGCCACTCATTGTATAATGGATTGCGTACCACATTACATAAAGATACTCCTGATTGAATTAATACTGTATATTACTTTTAGAGGAACGGCAAGTTAGTTAAAAGAACTTCAGCGCCTGCCAGAACTTCAGCCCCTGCCAGAACTTCAGCGCCTGCCAGAACTTCAGCGCCTGCCACTGCTCAAGCGCCTGCCAGAACTTCAGCGCCTGCCAGAACTTCAGCGCCTGCCAGAGATTCAGCGCCTGCCAGAACTTCAGCGCCTGCCAGAGATTCAGCGCCTGCCAGAACTTCAGTGCCTGCCAGAACTTCAGCGCCTGCCAGAACTTCAGCGCCTGCCACTGCTCAAGCGCCTGTCACAGCCCGACTCTACAGCGACGTGGTCAGAGAAGGACCATCTACAAGAACATCGATACCGACCCCCCAGGGAACACCGACGAGGACAACAAGAGGACAACACGGAACCACACCGACGAGGACTACAAGAGGGGGAAAAGGAATCACATCACCGACGCCGGCCACCAGAATATCACCAGCAACCACAACACCGACGAGGACAATTAGAACCACCGCATCGAAACCGGCCATCACAGGAGCGCCTCGAACCACAAAGACGCTGAGTACAAGAGGGGGAAAAGGAACCGCAGCACCGACGCCGACACCTAGAATAACATCAGCAACCACAACACCGACGATGACTACTAGAACAGATCAACCGACTAGAACGCCGTTGACTGGAGGAGGTAATGAAGTTCCCTTTTTTTCAAAGACTGATAGATTTATAACGAACTCGGAAGCTGTAGATATTTTACAACAAGAATGTAGTGATTCTATAACAACTGAGGTGCCTTTTAAATCGAAACCAGGAATAGTTTATTTATATTCCGATAATGGTAATACTCAGAACAAAGAGGATTGGCGCGCGGACGGATATACATGGAGAAATTACGGGAAAAGATTATTTGAAAGCGAAGGTTTTTTGGTAGAAAAGCATGCGTTTAGGATTGTTATCAACGGCGAAGCTAGTGCTAAATTTCAAAAACATGCCTTTAGGTTTAGCGATAAATATAATGGTAAAACGTTAATTGTTTATTACGGGGATATAGACGAATATGAAAATATGCCTCATGGAAACAGCAAGCGTAATAAAAGACCGCACAAACGTGTTAAACCATCGTTAATTCAATCCATTCAAAGGCGAAAAGACGAAAACCCACAGGATATATACAATTCTTTAAAATCCGACAATCCCGATGAATTATTGCAAGGCACTTCAGTACCTAGAAATAACAGGCAAGTGCAAAACATACAGGCGTATTTTCGTAAGAAAACTAAATTATCGCATGATTCGTTGTATGGTTTACATTTGTTGGTCAATCAATTAGATAATTTCATTTTAAGTATCAAAACTACGCCTGATTTAGAGGTTATTGTAGGGAACAACGACATATTTGAAGAGTTCAATCGCATACTCTGTCTTAAGGACGAAACGGTGAACGTGTTTTATGACACTACTTTCTGTCTAGGCGATTTCTACGTATCCGTAATATCTTTTCAGCATTTGATGTTCCGAGAAAAACCAATTATACCACTAGCATTCATGATTCACGAAAGGAAATTTCAAAAGTGCCACGAACAGTTTCTCGAATTAATAAAATCTAAAATTCCGAAGATGGCTAATTCGAAATTTTGCGTGATTATGGACAGAGAAATAGGAATCGTAAACGCTTTTAAGAATTGCCTTCCGAACAGTAAAGTTTTGATTTGTTGGAATCATATCTTGAAAGATTTAAAGTTTTGGCTCACGAATCATGGCGCTAAAGCGGATGACAAAATTATTTATGATAAAGATCTTAGATCTCTGTTAACTTGCGAATCCCTTGATCACTTCAATCTAAAGTATGAAGAGCTTAAAATAACATGGAGTGAACCGATGGTAGAATACTTTGATAAAAATCTAAGCGAAACAATAAGAGAGCACGCGGGTAGATGGATTCTCGAACAATATGACAATTACAATCCGTATTCGGGCATTACAAACAACGCTGCAGAATCTATTAACGCGGAACTTAAGCGACTTGTTGATTTTAAAGAGAGAGAAATTGATAGCATTGTTTTATTTTTTAACTACTTGCAATGGAACAAAGTAACCGAACTTATACGCGGTTTTTGTGGCGAAACTGAATGGTACTTACTACCGCGATTCCATTACACTAAACAAGATCCCGACACAGTAGAACTTCCTAAAGCATGTTGTCAACCGGATAAGATCATAGATTTAGTAAGAGCTAACGTAAGTTCTTTAAACCAGCCTACTTCAGTTCCTTGTACGTCGGAAGACATTGTCGCAAACGATGTCCCGGATCAATTACAAACACAAAGTCGTACTCAACATTCATTGGCTTTAACTACACTCAGTAATAACGGTATTGTTTTAGTACCAGAAATGGGCGCTTTCATGGTGAAAGGTTCCAAAAATGATAAGTATTCTGTGACACTCTTTCCGAACGAAAAATGTAATTGTCCATCAACAACGCGCTGTTATCACATTATCGCTGCTATGCTTGCCATCGGAATGCCAATACCTAATGAAAAAAAGAAATACAATCTTAGTCAACTTAGGCGAAATGCACGTCCAAAACATAGCAAAAAATGTGGTACTAAAAAGGGTCGCAATGGGGATCGGGATATTGAAGACGAAATAATGCCAGCACCTGATTCCGCGGTTAAGAATCGTTCATTGGCATCGGCCGAAACTCCAACATCTAAAAATAATACTTTTGACACTGTCGGTGAAATTCCAAATACAGCAACAAAAAAAATATTTTGGGAATCGACACCAAAATCCATTCTTAAGAAACGCGACGAAGCGAAATGTCATTCTGTAAGGTCGGACAAGAAACGAAAATTAACTTTTCATGACAATTTGGAGGCACAACTAGCAAAAATTCCACACACTGATATCGAAACTAATAGCGTCGACGATTTATTAGCACAGACTCACCCGGTTAATATTAAGTCGCAAGACAACAATCCCGCTAATGGTATAGAAGTTAATAGTAATGTAGAAGCCAATATTGAACGAAAATCAAGTATAGGTTCTGACACAAGCAACGTTGACGAGTTAATTGAATTAGACAAAAGTAGAGACGACATCGTAGTCGAAGAAACCATTTTCTGGAAACAGCACCTCGCTTTAAAAATACAGGACAAAAACGAAATATTACAGAATAAAAAGCTTACTTCGTATCATATGGAGGCAGTTAATATTTTACTTAGAAAACAATTTAGTATTAACGGTTTACAGTTAACGGAACAGGTGCCGGCTGTCGCTGCGAAAAATAAGAAGAGGTGGGTAAGCAAAGTCCCTATGGAGTCAGTAATTGAACCTGCTTGTCAAATTCATCACACCCATAGAGATCATTGGGTTTCTACTATCTTATTCAACAACAAAATATATTTTTTGGACAGTTTGGGTATCGAACGCTTGGACGATGCAATAATTCCAGACGGTTTAAAAATTCAGTTATCACATATATATGGTCGCGATAAGAAACAAATTTGTATTGAACTCCCCGAGGTTATGCGTCAAAATAATAATGTAGACTGTGGGTTATTTGCCATTGCTTTTATTACTGCTTTTTGTTTTCGAAAAGAGATTTGTTTAGACCTCATATTCGATACGACACAAATGCGCCAACATCTAATTAATTGTATAGACACCGAACAAATGACCGAATTCCCATTAACAAAGAAAACAATCAGCGTACGACGACAAAAACATTGTAAAACTATTATTATTAAAAACTATTGTATTTGTAATTTGCCTGATTGCGTCGAGGATATGGTTCAATGTGATACCTGCAAAGAATGGTTTCATAAAAGTTGCGTTTCTGTGCCACAAGATAAATCGCTAGATGATTATGATTTTTCGTGTAATGTGTGCATTAAAAGTACTTGATAAAAGCATTTCTTTTGCCATATAGGTTTTTCATTCTTACGTGCCGGTAGTTGAAATGATCGTCGTACGAAACGCAGGTCTGATTCCCGTGTTCTCCGTTTCAAAAACAACAGTTTACTTTCTTTCTTTCAATGCCCCAATTATCTCACGGCTTTTGCAAATAACAGGTTTAATACAGTGCTTAACGACCAAATATCGTATAATAATGTATTGATTGGTTTAATATCTACAGATTCCGAGTTGATTTACTACTGTGATTGTTATTATTTACGTTGTGATTATATTGGCTTGTGCTTTTGTTATTGCTTTTTGTTGTTTGCTATTTTGTTTATTTCACTTTTATTGTTGTTGCTGTGCAATCCGCACAGGCTAATTTGGGACGACACTTCGCTTGTATGGTATATTCTGTTTGAACGAAGTCTCTTCTTAGCGGAAATTCAGTTTGGGCGGAGAGTGTCGACTCTAATTAGCCTGCGCAGACTGCACAGTTCTAAGAAATTGCATCGTTTATATTATGATTATATGGGCTTGTGCTTTTGTTGTTTGCTATTTTGTTTTTTCACTGTTATTGTTGTTGCTGTGCAGTCCGCACAGGTTAATTTGGGACGACACTTTCCGCTTGTATGGTATATTCTGTTTAAACGAAGTCTCTTCTTAGCGGAAATCCAGTTTGGGCGGAGAGTGTCGACTCTAATTAGCCTGCGCAGACTGCACAGTTCTAAGAAATTGCATCGTTTATATTATGATTATATGGGCTTGTGCTTTTGTTGTTTGCTATTTTGTTTTTTCACTGTTATTGTTGTTGCTGTGCAGTCCGCACAGGTTAATTTGGGACGACACTTTCCGCTTGTATGGTATATTCTGTTTAAACGAAGTCTCTTCTTAGCGGAAATCCAGTTTGGGCGGAGAGTGTCGACTCTAATTAGCCTGCGCAGACTGCACAGTTCTAAGAAATTGCATCGTTTATATTATGATTATATGGGCTTGTGCTTTTGTTGATTGCTATTTTGTTTTTTCACTTTTATTGTTGTTGTATAGCCGCACAGGCTAATTTGGACGACACTTTCCGCTTGTATTGTTTATTCTGTTTAAAGGAAATCTCTTGTTATTGTTTTACTATTATTGTTGTTGCTGATAGAATTATGGAAAAGAAATTATTTTAAACAAATTTGCATTGCTCCTATTTTGCTTATATTTGTTGAGTAACAGAGGCGTTTACATAACGTGCAAATGAATTACTAATTTATTAAATTTGTGAGACCTCCATTTTCATAACTACACAGACATATCTACGAACATAAGATACATAAGCCTACAGACCAATTAAGTGCAGTTAAAACCCCGGTGACCGGCGTCCTTCGAACGTCTACAAATGTCAAATATTGAGAAGTTAGTCAACAGGTGTCACATTCATTATATTTGTATATTAAGTTGACAGATTTCGCACCTTTTTCGAACGCACTATCCCACAATAAAGGATAATCGGACAGACACTGTAACAGACCCCTGGTTTAACATGTATAACACTCCTTTCAAACGGTCTTTTGTTTATTCTTAAGCTTCTCATATCGTTCTTCAATTCTAACAAGTAAACATGGCAAAATGAAACTTTTTCACGTGTCAGAAATATGCTTGCTCCATTTTCTCCCTTGGATGAGGATTAATTTATGGATGATTACACAAAACAAGGTACAATCCAATTCTTTATTGCTCTACTGAGTTCGAAACGTATAATGCTTTTATATTTCATCATTTAATATAAATACTGACCACCCGCGCGAAACCTGCCCAATTAGTTTGCCTCCATATCTACATAGGCTGCGCTAAAAGCTGCGTTTACCATATATATATATATGCTGCGCTGTCAGCTGCCTTCCTGCTTACGCATTTAATTTCAAGTAGAAATCTAATTATTTAAATAATTTGAAAGCGGTAAAATGTGTAAAATGTGTATTTCATTAATAAAATAATTTTTAATACAAATTAGTATTCTTTTATTAAAACTCGTTTACATTTGTGTGCTTTGAAGATTAAATTCAACTTGTTCGATATTCCGATTGAAAATATATTAGGTTAAAAGTTTTACAATAATATGGACTTTATATACTTTCATACATATAATGTTAATTAAAACCTTCGAATTATTGATACAGAGTCAGTCATTTTAAAATTTCACAAGTTTTTGATTTCTATTTCCATATTGGCTGCGTATTCCTTCTATGTCTATATTGGCTGCGTTTTTCTTCTATTTCTATATTGGCTGCGTTTTCCAACGATATCTATATTGACTGCAACGATGTCTATATTGGCTGCGTTTTATGCCGATAAGGCAGCCTGCAATTTGCAGCGATGTCCATATTGGCTTCGATGAAAACAACATTGCGTTTAATCTATACATACATTAAATATACATACAGTTATATAATTATATTATCTCAATTTTAATTATTCAATTGTGCTCATAAAAACACATTGTTATGTCTTCATCTTGATACAAAACATCTAGGTTCCTAAATTCATATAAATAAATTCTCAATACAATTTCATTAGTTCAACGGCTTAAATGCTAGATAGTTTTTATTTAAAATAAATTTTTCCCATCATCGCGAAACATTGACCTAATCTGTTTTCTTCCTTTTTATATATTGTCTGCGCTCAAAGCTGCGTATTCGTTAATGAGTTTAAAACGTATAAAGCTTTAATATTTTATTATTTTAAACAAATAGGGATAACCATCGCTCTTAATTTAAATTAGAATTTCCTATTATTCGAATAAGTTTCACGCAATGAAATGTGTATATACAGTCATATTTTTTTTATTACAACTTTATATTCTTTTTTATTTATATATCGTATACATCTTGTAAAATAAACCTCCCGGTATCAATATTCAACTTCAAATTGACTGATATTCATTTTTAGAATGTTCTTGGTTCATAAATTCAACGAAATGCAATACAACTTACAAGTATTTAATTAGTTAAATATAGCACATTCATTTTAGAATGTCCACGGTTCATAAATTCACCGAAATGCAATAAATTAATTAGTTAAATATAGCACATAGACTATATTGCATATCGTCTGCGTATTCCTTCTTTGTCTATATTGCCTGCGTTTTCCAACGATATCTATATTGACTGCAACGATGTCTATATTGGCTGCGTTTTATGGCCCGATAACGCAGCCTGCAATTTGCAGTCTGCGCTAAATGCCGCGTTTTATACACACCCATGTCAAATGTCAGCAAACGTGCTGGGCCAGTATTCAAGACTCTCAAATCGCAGTGATTTGCTCCAACTTAACGAAACTTAGCCCCCTTTATCATTCGTTCGAATGAACGTCATCAATGATGACGTCCAATACATCACTCATTCCATACTAGAGTTGCGACACCTTAAGGGTTTCGCGTGATGGAATGAGTGGAGAGATGAAATCAAATTGAAAATCGATTATTTCTAAAAAAAAATGGTACGAAAAAACATGTGGGTAGGAAAAAAAAACAAATTTGGGTACGAAAACAAATTTGAGTACTAGAGTTGCGACACCTTAAGGGTTTCGCGGGATGGAATGAGTGGGAACTAAAAAAATGTGGGTTCGAAAATTTTGGGTAAGAAAATGTGGGAACACAAATTTTGGGTAATAAACAAATGTGGGTACGAAAATTTTGGTTACGAAAAAAAATGTGGGTACGAAAATTGTGGGTACAATGGGTCAATGTTAAGGTTTTAGCATGGCGGACGCCGGACGGCGAAAAGACACGACACGACACGATGAGCTGGCTATGCAATACCTCAGGTATTCTCCGAAAACAGCCGAGGGCATATGCATAAGTCAGTGAGTAATACTCAACAAGACTATTGTCAAGCAAATTTGTCCCCTAGCGGCTCCACCATTGTCAGAATTTATTTTATGTTTTTATTTATTGCCATAGAAACCAGAATTTTTGACGTAGGAACAAAATGCAATCACGTGCATAATGTCCTTATTGCCATCTATCTTTGTTTCAAGTTTCATGAAAAAATATTAAGAACTTTTAAAGTTATCGCAGGATTCAGAAAAGTGTGACAGACTGACTGACTGACTAACTGACGGACACACAGAGCGCAAACCATAAGTCCCCTCCGGTGAATCCGGTAGTGTACTAATAAAAGCTAGGCACGGCGTATAAAATCAGAACCACTGGGCCGAATCTGCTGAAACATGGCCACATTATAGATTACAGTCCAAACAAGCTACAGAATGAGCGTTTTTGGACCTGACAGCGTAAAACATTAAACAAAAATGGACAGCACAGAATGGGTCATTTTGTACAAAAAATGTAAACTTTAAGTGGCATTTAATGACCTTTAGACATCAGAAAGTTGCAAATTTTTAAAATTCTGCACACTTCGACTTGTTTTTTTTTACAAATTTAGAAGCATGTATGCTTGGGATGTATATAAACCCTGTTATTCAGTGTCAAATTTGGCCAAAAATCACAATACAATCCCAAAAATGGCTAAGCAGCAATGCCCCTTTAACATTATTCCTTATATTTAATTGTATTGTTTAAAAAAGATAACTGTGTATATTTAATCATAATGGCTCTGTATATCACACTTGATAGGCCACTGCTGGGGCTTGAACCCAGAACTCATCTCACATTGTAAGATGCGTTTTTCAATTAAACTACAATGACTGTATCTTGTGAAGTGGAGCCAACATACACCCACATACCGGTAAGTGAAAAAATCATACTGGGCGTTTCTGACACATGTCGCATAACTGTTTACAACAAAAGATGTATACATAGATATATATACATAAATGGGTAAAAAATAAACCGTCTATTTTTTAATTTTTGTTTCATATATACACATTTGCTAGCAATGATTTATATTTATATCATGTTGAAATCATTTATAGACAGAATATTACTGAAACTGCAATAAACTATAAGATGGATAGATATAATGTTTCATTCCATCTAGTACAATGAACAAATGTTCTTTTGATGCCATTTTCACTAAGGTATAGGTATTGAATCCTGATATACGACTAAAAATGAAATGTATGTTGGTTAGCATGAAATATTCAACAAATCCTCATATTCAAGCTGGGTCATCACTAAGTGAAATAATTTGTGGACATATCATAATAGAAAAATGCATTTCATGCCTCTAGATTGCTTTATTACAGGGTTCCCAGCTTTTTGTATGAACAAAATTCCCTGATTTTTCCCTGATGGAAAATAAAACGTCCAGGATCATAATTTCGACCTTTTTCTTGTTTTAGACACCCTGAATAAAAAGCAGTTGCAGACATAACTTATTTTTAAAGCTACATGTATACTATAAAGTCACCATAGCCATGCAGAGGAAATAATTTTCTGTTTTAAGTGTATGGACTTCTCGAGACAAGTTGGGAAAGTCTGCCCAAACAAAATTCCCTGATTTTTCCCTGATTTCAGGAACTTTTCCCAAATTCCCTGACTTTTCCCTGACTGGAAAAATTGAAAGTCTTTTTCCAGGTTTTCCCTGATTTCCAGGTTGGCTGGGAACCATGTTTAACTATGATAAAATGTTCTTTAGATGCCATGTGTATTAATATATAGGTCTATTTTTCTGAGATATTAATGAAAATGCCTGTGGGTATGTGGCGAATATTTAAAAAATCAACTTGATATATGGTGCTAACACGGTAAAATTGTATGAGCCCAAATTATAATAGATGAATGCGTATTATGCTTCTCTGCTTATACTATGACGACATGTTCATACAATGCCATTTTTATTAATATACATGTATATGCCAAATTTAATGAAAAAGACTTGAAAATGTGTGTCGCAAGATACCAAGTAAGAAATAAATCAGCATTTTTATGTAGGGTCTTCATACGGTAAAATTATTTGTGCCCAAAATAATAATAGATGAATGCATATTAGGCTTCAATGTTGCTTATACTATGACTACTGGTTCATACGATGCCATTTTTATAAATATCTATGCCAAATTTAATGAAATAGACTTGAAAATGTGTGTCGCCAGGTACCAAGTAAGAAAAAAATCAGCATTTTTATCTAGGGTCTTCACACGGCTAAATTATTTGTGCACAAATAATAATAGATGAATGCATATTAGGCTTCAATGTTGCTTATACTATGACTACTGGTTCATACGATGCCATTTTTATAAATATCTATGCCAAATTTAATGAAATAGACTTGAAAATGTGTGTCGCCCGGTACCAAGTAAGAAAAAAGTCAGCATTTTTATGTAGGGTCTTCACACGGTAAAATTATTTGTTCCCAAAGTATAATAGATGAATGCATATTAGGCTTCAATGTTGCTTATACTATGACTACTGGTTCATATGATGCCAATCTTATAAATATCTATGCCAAATTTAATGAAATAGACTTGAAAATGTGTGTCGCCAGGTACCAAGTAAGAAAAAAATCAGCATTTTTATGTAGGGTCTTCACACAGTAAAATTATTTGTGCCCAAAGTATAATAGATGAATGCATATTAGGCTTCAATGTTGCTTATTATATGACTACTGGTTCATACGATGCCAATTTTATAAATATCTATGCCAAATTTAATGAAATAGACTTGAAAATGTGTGTCGCCAGGTACCAAGTAAGAAAAAATCTGCATTTTTATGTAGGATCTTAACACGGTAAAATTGTTTGTGCCCAAATAATAATAGATGAATGCATATTAGGCTTCAATGTTGCTTATACTATGACTACTGGTTCATACGATGCCAATCTTATAAATATCTATGCCAAATTTAATGAAATAGACTTGAAAATGTGTGTCGCCAGGTACCAAGTAAGAAAAAAGTCAGCATTTTTATGTAGGGTCTTCACACAGTAACATTATTTGTGCCCAAATAATAATAGATGAATGCATATTAGGCTTCACTGATGCTTATACTATGACTACTGGTTCATATGATGCCAATTTTATAAATATCTATGCCAAATTTAATGAAATAGACTTGAAAATGTGTGTCGCCAGGTACCAAGAAAGAAAAAATCTGCATTTTTATGTAGGATCTTCACACGGTAAAATTGTTTGTGCCCAAATAATAATAGATGAATGCATATTAGGCTTCAATGTTGCTTATACTATGACTACTGGTTCATACGATGCCATTTTTTAAAATATCTATGCCAAATTTAATGAAAAAGACTTGAAAATGTGTGTCGCCAGGTACCAAGTAAGAAACAAATCAGCATTTTTATGTAGGGTCTTCACACAGTAAAATTATTTGTGCCCAAGTAATAATAGATGAATGCATATTAGGCTTCAATGTTGCTTATACTATGACTACTGGTTCATACGATGCCATTTTTTAAAATATCTATGCCAAATTTAATGAAAAAGACTTGAAAATGTGTGTCGCCAGGTACCAAGTAAGAAACAAATCAGCATTTTTATGTAGGGTCTTCACACAGTAAAATTATTTGTGCCCAAGTAATAATAGATGAATGCATATTAGGCTTCAATGTTGATTATACTATGACTACTGGTTCATATGATGCCAATCTTATAAATATCTATGCCAAATTTAATGAAATAGACTTGAAAATGTGTGTCGCCAGGTACCAAGTAAGAAAAAAGTCAGCATTTTTATGTAGGGTCTTCACACAGTAAAATTATTTGTGCCCAAAGTATAATAGATGAATGCATATTAGGCTTCAATGTTGCTTATTATATGACTACTGGTTCATACGATGCCAATCTTATAAATATCTATGCCAAATTTAATGAAATAGACTTGAAAATGTGTGTCGCCAGGTACCAAGTAAGAAACAAATCAGCATTTTTATGTAGGGTCTTCACACAGTAAAATTATTTGTGCCCAAGTAATAATAGATGAATGCATATTAGGCTTCAATGATGCTTATACTATGACTACTGGTTCATACGATGCCAATTTTATAAATATCTATGCCAAATTTAATGAAATAGACTTGAAAATGTGTGTCGCCAGGTACCAAGTAAGAAACAAATCAGCATTTTTATGTAGGGTCTTCACACAGTAAAATTATTTGTGCCCAAGTAATAATAGATGAATGCATATTAGGCTTCAATGATGCTTATTCTATGACTACTGGTTCATACGATGCCAATTTTATAAATATCTATGCCAAATTTAATGAAATAGACTTGAAAATGTGTGTCGCCAGGTACCAAGTAAGAAAAAATCTGCATTTTTATGTAGGATCTTCACACGGCAAAATTGTTTGTGCCCAAAGTATAATAGATGAATGCATATTAGGCTTCAATGTTGCTTATTATATGACTACTGGTTCATACGATGCCAATCTTATAAATATCTATGCCAAATTTAATGAAATAGACTTGAAAATGTGTGTCGCCAGGTACCAAGTAAGAAAAAAATCAGCATTTTTATGTAGGGTCTTCACACAGTAAAATTATTTGTGCCCAAGTAATAATAGATGAATGCATATTAGGCTTCAATGATGCTTATACTATGACTACTGGTTCATACGATGCCAATTTTATAAATATCTATGCCAAATTTAATGAAATAGACTTGAAAATGTGTGTCGCCAGGTACCAAGTAAGAAAAAATCTGCATTTTTATGTAGGGTCTTCACACAGTAAAATTATTTGTGCCCAAGTAATAATAGATGAATGCATATTAGGCTTCAATGATGCTTATTCTATGACTACTGGTTCATACGATGCCAATTTTATAAATATCTATGCCAAATTTAATGAAATAGACTTGAAAATGTGTGTCGCCAGGTACCAAGTAAGAAAAAATCTGCATTTTTATGTAGGATCTTCACACGGCAAAATTGTTTGTGCCCAAATAATAATAGATGAATGCATATTAGGCTTCAATGTTGCTTATACTATGACTACTGGTTCATACGATGCCATTTTTTAAAATATCTATGCCAAATTTAATGAAAAAGACTTGAAAATGTGTGTCGCCAGGTACCAAGTAAGAAACAAATCAGCATTTTTATGTAGGGTCTTCACACAGTAAAATTATTTGTGCCCAAGTAATAATAGATGAATGCATATTAGGCTTCAATGATGCTTATACTATGACTACTGGTTCATACGATGCCAATTTTATAATATCTATGCCAAATTTAATGAAATAGACTTGAAAATGTGTGTCGCCAGGTACCAAGTAAGAAACAAATCAGCATTTTTATGTAGGGTCTTCACACAGTAAAATTATTTGTGCCCAAGTAATAATAGATGAATGCATATTAGGCTTCAATGATGCTTATTCTATGACTACTGGTTCATACGATGCCAATTTTATAAATATCTATGCCAAATTTAATGAAATAGACTTGAAAATGTGTGTCGCCAGGTACCAAGTAAGAAAAAATCTGCATTTTTATGTAGGATCTTCACACGGCAAAATTATTTGTGCCCAAGTAATAATAGATGAATGCATATTAGGCTTCAATGATGCTTATACTATGACTACTGGTTCATACGATGCCAATTTTATAAATATCTATGCCAAATTTAATGAAATAGACTTGAAAATGTGTGTCGCCAGGTACCAAGTAAGAAAAAATCTGCATTTTTATGTAGGGTCTTCACACAGTAAAATTATTTGTGCCCAAGTAATAATAGATGAATGCATATTAGGCTTCAATGATGCTTATTCTATGACTACTGGTTCATACAATGCCAATTTTATAAATATCTATGCCAAATTTAATGAAATTGACTTGAAAATGTGTGTCGCCAGGTACCAAGTAAGAAAAAATCTGCATTTTTATGTAGGATCTTCACACGGCAAAATTGTTTGTGCCCAAATAATAATAGATGAATGCATATTAGGCTTCAATGTTGCTTATACTATGACTACTGGTTCATACGATGCCATTTTTTAAAATATCTATGCCAAATTTAATGAAAAAGACTTGAAAATGTGTGTCGCCAGGTACCAAGTAAGAAAAAAATCAGCATTTTTATGTAGGGTCTTCACACAGTAAAATTATTTGTGCCCAAATAATAATAGATGAATGCATATTAGGCTTCAATGTTGCTTATACTATGACTACTGGTTCATACGATGCCAATCTTATAAATATCTATGCCAAATTTAATGAAATAGACTTGAAAATGTGTGTTGCCAGGTACCAAGTAAGAAAAAAATCAGCATTTTTATGTAGGGTCTTCACACAGTAAAATTATTTGTGCCCAAATAATAATAGATGAATGCATATTAGGCTTCAATGTTGCTTATACTATGACTAATGGTTCATACGATACCATTTTAATAAATATCTATGCCAAATTTAATGAAATAGACTTGAAAATGTGTGTCGCCAGGTACCAAGTAAGAAAAAAATCAGCATTTTTATGTAGGGTCTTCACACGGTAAAATTATTTGTTGCCAAATAATAATAGATGAATGCATATTAGGCTTCAATGTTGCTTATACTATGACTACTGGTTCATACGATGCCAATTTTATAAATATCTATGCCAAATTTAATGAAATAGACTTGAAAATGTGTGTCGCCAGGTACCAAGTAAGAAAAAAGTCAGCATTTTTATGTAGGGTCTTCACACAGTAAAATTATTTGTGCCCAAAGTATAATAGATGAATGCATATTAGGCTTCAATGTTGCTTATTATATGACTACTGGTTCATACGATGCCAATCTTATAAATATCTATGCCAAATTTAATGAAATAGACTTGAAAATGTGTGTCGCCAGGTACCAAGTAAGAAAAAAATCAGCATTTTTATGTAGGGTCTTCACACAGTAAAATTATTTGTGCCCAAGTAATAATAGATGAATGCATATTAGGCTTCAATGTTGCTTATACTATGACTACTGGTTCATACGATGCCAATTTTTATAAATATCTATGCCAAATTTAATGAAATAGACTTGAAAATGTGTGTCGCCAGGTACCAAGTAAGAAAAAATCTGCATTTTTATGTAGGATCTTCACACTGTAAAATTGTTTGTGCCCAAATAATAATAGATGAATGCATATTAGGCTTCAATGTTGCTTATACTATGACTACTGGTTCATACGATGCCATTTTTTAAAATATCTATGCCAAATTTAATGAAAAAGACTTGAAAATGTGTGTCGCCAGGTACCAAGTAAGAAACAAATCAGCATTTTTATGTAGGGTCTTCACACAGTAAAATTATTTGTGCCCAAGTAATAATAGATGAATGCATATTAGGCTTCAATGTTGATTATACTATGACTACTGGTTCATACGATGCCAATCTTATAAATATCTATGCCAAATTTAATGAAATAGACTTGAAAATGTGTGTCGACAGGTACCAAGTAAGAAAAAAAATCTGCATTTTTATGTAGGGTCTTCACACAGTAAAATTATTTGTGCCCAAATAATAATAGATGAATGCATATTAGGCTTCAATGTTGCTTATACTATGACTAATGGTTCATAGGATACCATTTTTATAAATATCTATGCCAAATTTAATGAAATAGACTTGAAAATGTGTGTCGCCAGGTACCAAGTAAGAAAAAAATCAGCATTTTTATGTAGGGTCTTCACACGGTAAAATTATTTGTTCCCAAATAATAATAGATGAATGCATATTAGGCTTCAATGTTGCTTATACTATGACTACTGGTTCATATGATGCCAATTTTATAAATATCTATGCCAAATTTAATGAAATAGACTTGAAAATGTGTGTCGCCAGTTACCAAGTAAGAAAAAAATCAGCATTTTTATGTAGGGTCTTCACACGGTAAAATTATTTGTGCCCAAAATAATAATAGATGAATGCATATTAGGCTTCAATGTTGCTTATACTATGACTACTGGTTCATGCGATGCCATTTTTATATAATAATAAAATATAACAAATAATCCAACATGAGACAAAATGTCAAATAAAGATTATTAAAATAACATTTTTATAGCACAACTTGAACAAATTACAAATTAGACAGGCACACAATATCATAATAAAAAAACATGATAGTCATATGAAATGGCCGTTAACAACTTTAAATAAAATATAATTATGAATTTCTTTAAACTGAAAACCTTTTTTATAATAGACTTGTTTTTTTTCCTAAATTATTAATAGTGATAGCTGTTTTTGCACAAATTAAAGGAATTCGCGATGCAAATGGTCAATGTTTTAAAAGCGTGCAACTTATTTTTTCACATTTCTCAACAGTTAGCGACTAATGCTGATGTTGTTACGCTAAGTGGCATATGGTTGCTGATGTCGTTACTGAGTGAGACTCATATTTTCACAAATTTGAACAATGCTCAATTAATTATTTTCACAATGTTCAACAGTCACAACTCATTTGTTCACAATTTTGAAAAGTGTGCAACTTATTTTTCCATAATTGTCAAGATTGCGAGGCTCATTTTTTTAATCTTCAACATTGCACGACTCATATTTCACAATTTTCAACATTGCGAGACACTTGTTTTCACAATTTTTAAAAGTTTGCTACTGATATTTTAGGAATTTTAAACAATGCGCAACAAATTTTTCACAATGTTGAATAGTCACCAACAATTTTTCTCACTTTGAACATTGCGCGACTCCTTTTACCACAATATGAACAGTGTGCGCCTAATGTTTTCACAAAATGAGGCGGCAGAGGTTGCTGCACAAAGATAAAAAGCCCACTGAAATTTTATCCAAAAAATAGCAACATGGCTTATTGGAGCTAAACAACCCTTTCTACATGTACTTTCAACAAGCACACAGACCAATGACAGTAGGACTACTGGCACTGACCGTTGGTTCATCAGCATGAAAAATGGGTGTCAAAAATAGCACAAATAATGTAAAATGTGTAATATGCATGTATAACGATTAAACTTACCAACCACTCGACCAGGAAACAGACTATGTCACATAGTATGTGGGATTCGGGATGCTCTCCCACTGGTATCATATGCAGATCAGTGGTCACAAGAACGTACACAACATCATTAATGTCAGCAATATATATCTCCGACTTCAAACACACAGCTTGCAAAATCGATGAATATTGCACAAAAGCAGCTTCGTTACAAACTTCCAGCAACTCGAAATCCACAAGCAGTCTCGTTCCCCACCCACTTTGACTTCGCAGCGAAGGCATGTTTTTTGGGGGAAACCGTTAACATCTCACAACTAAACGTATACTACGGAGATTGACAAGTTGAAAAAAAAATTACTCTAATCACTTCCCATTTGCGCACTACGTTAAACTCCAGTTCCATTTTGTCTTTATTGTTTGAAATGTTACTCTACACATTCGCTTTCAAAATAGCGGTTGGCGTGGTTGTTGGAAGTACATGTACATGTCGAATGTGTTATTGTAAAAACTATTGGTATTGTGTTTTTAGTGCAGAAATTGTATTTAAGTTTCGATTTCTAACTCAAATTTATATATTTTGTTTAAATAATTTGCGTTTAAATTTGATTGTTTGTTGCTTACTTGCGAACTATTTTTTATGTGTAAATATGCATAGACGCTAGTGGATATGTAATCAGGTTACCATATTTACAACAATAAAATTTAACGGTTGTTTGTTTTTGTTTGTTTTGTTAATATTTTCTAAAACGTATGTTAAACGCAAGATGAAATTATTAATTAATTTGAGAATACAATCGCAATATTGTATTATTTAAAATCAAATTTGAATAGCCTAGCGCGTGAATTATCTCCTGGGGTGAATCGGCCTTCCGGCGAGAACTCATTTTATAGCGCGTGCGCCATAAAAACACACCACTTTTTCGTGATTTAATCAAAAACTAGATTTTTGCCAGGTATAACGCCTACGCCAACAGGTAGATCGCATTCTTGTCCATATACATGTCAAATTTCAGCAAAATTAACCGACCAGTTTTCAAGGCGCCCAAATCGCGACTATATGCACCAACTTAATGAAACTTAGCCCCCTTATCATTCGTTCGAATGAACGTCATCAATGATGACGTCCAATACATCACTCATTCCATACGATAAAAAGGGTACAAACAAAATAAGGGAACGAAAAAAAACTATTTTGGTACGAAAAAAATGGGTACAAATAAAAAATAAGGTACGAAAAAATTTGTGTACGAAAAAAAATGAGTACGAACAAATGGGTACGAAGAAATTTGGGTACGAACAATTTGTGTACGAAAAAATTGGGTACAAAAAAAATGTGGGTACGAAAAAAAAATTGGTTATGAAAAAAAATTAGGGTACGAAAAACTATTTGGGTACGAAAAAAAAGGTTCAAATAAAAATTTGGGTACAAAAAAATTGGGAACAAAAAGAATTTGGGTACGAAAAAAAATTTGAGTACGAACAAATTGGTTTAAAGAAATTTGGGGTTCGAACAAATTTGTGTAAAAAAAAAATTGGGTACGAAAAAAAATTTGGTTATGAAAACCTATAGGGAACGAAAGAATTAGGGTACAAAAAACTATTTGGGTACGAAAAAAAAAAGGGTACATATATAAATTTGGGTACAAAAAAAATTGGGTACGAAACAAATTTGTGCACCGACGGACAGACGAAGCGGCGACTATATGCTCCCCCTAAAAATTTGGGGGGAGCATAATAAACAAGTTATGGCAATTTAAAGGTGGTACGCAAACTTAATAATAGATTTATCATTATAGCTTATTCTAAGTGAAAAAAGGCCATAATTGTTACAAAATGCTTGATACAGTTATCTGCTCTTGTTATACATTGGGGTCATGTTGGTTAATAAGCAAAATACATGGTGTATGAACGCAATATGTCAAGTGACATAAAAAAATATTTGAGGTCATATGCAAACTTTAACATAGATTTATCAATAATATGCATATTATTCTAAGTGAAAAAAGGGCCTAATTCTGTTAAAATGCTTGATACAGTAAATGAGTTGTCTGCTCTTGTTATAGATTGGGGTTATGTCGGTAATGAAGTATGCAAAATATAAAAGCAATATGTCAATGGACATAGGAAATATATTTGAGGTGGTACGCAAACATTCCAATGCGCACGCCGACGCCGGGTTGAGTAGGATAGCTCGACTATATATATTTCATATATAACAGTCAAGCTAAAATGTAAATATACCATAAACAACAGGCTAACCTCAATCACAACTTTAATGCAATGCTTATAACAATAGAGATACAATGATATGCCAGGGATTGAAACTAACGTTTACTATTGTGGGCAACCATCTTTAGTATTTGGTTGCCCAGATAAAGAATAACGAGCCCAGAATATGAACATGTGAATATTATACATTCTTTTAATAAATATAGATAATTAAATACATTTGCTGACAACACATGTTCAATGCATGATGTTTTATTATGAGCCTGAATTGAATCATGTCCTATTCCTAAATAATGAATGTTATTTAACTAGTATTGATCCATGGTGATCAATTGTTTTTCAATTTTATTGCAGTGAATTGTTTTAAGCTTTAAAAAAAAGAAGTTTACCAACTTTTGAAATTGAGTTGCCCAGGCCAAAATCTACTTGCCCCGGGTTCACGGTAAACCACTTATTTCCATCCCTGTATGCTCTCATTTTCTGTTCTTCCATCCCATTCTCAAAATTAAATTTAAAGCCGATATTTTTTTAATAAACATTAGTATGAATTACTAACCATTATCACCCCAAAAACAATTTTACCAAAGCTGTAATCCCGTCGTAAGAGATTTAGTTTACTATTATCAGTGTTCTCTTTAAATACCGGCTGCTAGCGATCTTGCCGGTTACATTAACTCTTGATGCCGGCTACTTTTCCCAATATATCAAGTAAATGTCACAAATGCTTTGGTTTTACTGCATAGTTGCCGGCCATATAACTGAGCTACTCAAATTTTCTGGAAAACACTGAAACTATTGCATGACAAACACACCACAAAAAATTAAATACATCTTAGATTCATTGTAAAAAAATAAATTGACACTTCCAGCTTGTCGTCACTAAAATTCAAAAGATTCAAATAATTTTCCACGAGATACGTCAACATTGCGTAATCAAATGAATGAAAAATAAAAGTAAGAAAGCCGGATTTACATAAATTTCAGGTTGAAACACAACAAGGTAAAGGTAGTCGGGTGAGATATAATAATAATACAGTTAGTAAGGCTCGTACCCTGGGACGGTAAATATACTAAAACATACCCGGGAATTTTAACAACTAAATCGGTTGTTGTTGTCGGCTATTTTGTAAAAATTAATTATGTTTACATTATGTCAATTTTCTGTTAAATGGCATTTATACCAATGTATTATCAAAACTCATTTTTACAATTCATTAATGTGATTCAATTTAAAATCTTAAATTGTTTAAAGTAGCGTCATTGTATGACGTTGTCAAGTATATTTTCCGCGATGTCGCACGTTCACTTTTTACCGTCATAGATTTTTTTAAAGAAACATTTTTTGGTTTGCGAGGTCCGTTAAATGGGGAACACCATATTTGGTATTTATATTATGTTTAACCAAATAATTCATGATGGGTAATAAATATTGTATAAGATATTTCGATATTTATTGAAAATGTTTCAAATTGTTATTTATGAAACTTTTATTAATGAGTGTATGCTATCATATT
>NC_068356.1:111502518-111547631 GCF_020536995.1 Dreissena polymorpha | reverse complement strand
ACCTTCAGCAGCATAACCACCACCAGCACCAGTACCAAATCAACAGCAACACAATCAAACATAAGCACCACCACCCAGGACACCACGACCAGTACGACCCACAAAAACACTAGCACAACACACCAGCACCACCATCAACCAGCTCCACTTCTAATACTTTCTACTACGAGTACTACTTTTCGTACTCTTACATCTACTTCTTCAATGTTCAATGAAAACATCTAAATTCCCGGTTTTTTTAAACTGTTCTTTCAATCTTCACATATGTGAAATGAGATATACTTTTTTCAAATATTATAGTGGGAAAAACTTAACAATTCCTGTTAAATATTTGATGGATAAATCCGTGATTTAACAGTGTTGACCAAATACCCTACGGAATACCGTAGGCTAATGTGGTTACACAATAAAATCCAGATGGCGACAATGCGATAGTTGCGATAGTACGATGGCGAAAATGCGATAGAACGATAACGAACAGTTGACAATACGATGGTGACAGTACGATAGTACGATGGCGACAATGCGATAATGCGCAAGAACAGTGCGACAATACGATGGCGACAGTGCGATAGTACGATTGCCACAATGCGAAAATGCGATAGTGCAATTAATACGATGACGACAGTGCGACAATACGATAGCGAACGGTGCGATAGTACGATGAGGGGACACATGCGATAATGTGATAGTACGATGTCGACAATGCGATAATACGATGACGGCAGTTGTGACAGTTCGATGGCGAACAGTGCGATAATACGAGACGACACAGTGCGATAACGCGATAGTACGATTGGCGACAAAGCGATGATACGAAAGCGACAGGTACGATATTGAGAATTGTCCGCATCGCACTATCGCACTGTCGCCAATTTATTTTTCGCACTGTCGCATTGTCGTCATCGTAACCATCGCGTTGTCGCATTGTCGCCATCGTACTATCGCACTGTCGCCATCGTACTATCGCATTGTCGCCAACGTACTTTCGCATTGTCGCCATCGTACTTTCTGACTATCGCATTGGTCGCCCTCTCTGGATTTTAATATGTAAGCACCACGATGGCACTAAACGGTAGTGCCGTATATTCTTCTTTACAATATTACAATGTGACAAAATGAAATAATATTCCGCATGACAGCTAGTGAAAAATAAGATGTGGTTGAAAAGTACCCATCTGTTGACAAAAGTAATTGGGAAAAATATATAAAGCATGTTGTTCTAGCATAAATTACAAGGCGTTGGATTATTTTCACCCCCTTCAGTGGTACCCGGAAGTGCTCACTAACTACTGCCCTCCGCACGCCGATTATGCCTGGTGGGACTCAGCTGGACATAAGAAATGATCATGAGACCATTGAGAAGCTCAAGAGGAAACAGGCAATCCTCCAATCACATATCCGCAGGCACCTTCACATTTCTTCCATTTACTTTGTCCGAGAGAGCACTTAAATGTTTCCCCAATATACATTCACTTTACATACGAAAGTGTTCTCACACATTTCACTGAACAATTCAACATATCTGCTTAAACTTTTGAACATATCAACAGACACCTAAAGACCGGTACATAAACATTTCCCTGCATATTTAGGTCTGTATTTTCCCGTATCACCATGTTATTTAATCAGTCTTCTTGTACTATTGTATTAACGTATAACATAAACTTTCAAATATACCTATGTACTTTCACATACCTTCAGCGGTCTCCATATGCCCGACGTCTGACTCAGTATACATATACTGGCACATATCTGCAGGTGTATTAACATATCCCTCCGATTCCCCTTACATATCTGTATGTACTGTTAACATATCCGAAGGTATTAATACATATATCCATGTACTTTCCAGAGGGAAAGGCTACGTGTTCAATTCGCACACGCGCTAATCGAAATATATCACACGGATATTAAGAACAAACATATTTTATAATTATTTTTAGGGGCCTGCTCTTGCAAAAAAAGGTGAACGCTGTGAAGTACTTGGAGTGTTCCGCCCTGACTAAGACGGGACTGAACACCGTTTTTGACGAAGCCATAAGGGCCGTGCTGAATCCGCGGAAACAAGTCAAACAGAGGAGGGGAATGCACGCTTTTCTGATATCATTTGAAAAATATTGATACATTTTTTACGTGATAATGATTATTCACTCTTAAAACAGCACGACTTACTAATGCAACGTTGTTTATGCAGTTCTTGAACGTCGGTGATTGCACTTTGAAAAAAATGTTTTAACTGTTCTTATTTGCTTTTATACTTTTGTTTTTATTTTTATTTATATGATATCTAAGAGGTTAATTGACTGCAATTAAGTATTTAAAAACGACTTTGAGTCTAATAGATTTATTTGCTTTATTCGAATCATGTCAAATAAGGCGTAAAAGTCGACATAATAAAAAATCGTGATTTATATTATATTTACTGTAAAAATACATAAATACTATTTGTAATACGAGGAATTATATTTCAACGTACACAATCTCAAAGGTAGAAAAAATCAACAACACATCTGTGGATGTTTTTGCTTCAATAACGTTTTATTCCGACGTATGTGGTGTTGAAACAAAAAAAAAACGAGGAGGAGGGGGGGGGGGGGAGAGGGGGGGGCACAAACACCCTTGAGCAGACAAGGCTTTTCATTAAAATGTAATATAAATATAAAGTGGCTTACCGGGTGAAAATATATGCTACTCGTTCACGAAAAACATGAAAACGACGCAATCTTGGAAGTAATTTCCAACTAACCGCACTTAACTCCAGAAAGCTCTCGGCTACGCATACCCCCCTTCACCTGACTTGGTTACTTTAATTATTAGTACAGATTAAGAATTCAGAAGAACATTTAATTTATGGAATACAATGTTTTCGAACGTAGCCAGTTGTGTAAAATTATCCATTGACATCATATTTTGTTACTGGCATAATTTGGATAAATATATATGCGTGTATTCATATTATATTATAATTATATACGAGTGTGTGATAAAATATCCGGATTGTTTCTGTCTGTTTTGCACATTTTATACTTAAATAATACATGTAGTTTGTTTTATAAATATTATCTATGATTTTCGTATGGTCGCAACACATTCTGATATCATTTTCATTTACATTCCTCACTTATAAATGATATAACCTTCATATAATGCTATTTGTTCTTCTTGACTGCTTTGAGCGTTTATGTGTACAAACGTACTGCGCAATATTCTTCCTCGTAAAGGAAAAAAAACGTGTACAAAATATGCCACACGTACGTCCATGAAATTGAGTTCAATCATCGTAACAGCCATTCTGCCTGTTAATATCGATATCAATTTGCGTTTCTTTTGTGGGGAAATGCTCAAAATTTAAACTTGATACAAATCGTTACCAAACCGAACGCGGAAGTTTTGAATTGACGATTGAATTTATATTACGGAGGTTCAGGAGATAGTCTATCGCGATTTGTTGATTAGCCACAAGATCTATCTTGCGGAGGATTCCGGAGAAAGTCGATGCATAAATTGTGCATATTTTTAACGTTGTTATAATTGCGCATTCGGGATATATTAATGATCGTTTAGTGTTGATTCACGTCACTAAATAGTTTATGTGGCTCAAATTGTCGATTGAAGTGCCGCAAAGATTCCAGGTGGCGAGTTTACATGAAAAAAGCCTCTAACTGTTGTTAGTAGCCAGGAGTTGGATTATTGCAACTAATAAATCTATGTGAAAATTCGTGTAGACTTTTATACATTTAATATGAAATTATCATATATATGTTATAGATTGCAGCAGCAGCGAATATGCCAGCATTTGACTGACCAGGAGACCGTTAGTGACTAGCTGGAAAAGTGCAAAATCATTCCAAAAGATGTCATTTGTCGATTTTATAAACTCTAAGATATAGAATAGTTTTATTTATGTAACCACTCGTAAAAACTTTTAAAACAATTTTACATGACAAGTCTTGTATTTGTTCTCGAAATCAATACTTCAATTTTTTCTCTTAAAATGTTCGATTTTGAGTTTTCATTGTAATTTCACCGTGTGTATCTACAAACACAGCTGATCGTTTAATTGACACACTTTTTTAATTATTTTAAAGATAACCAGCATATAGTAAGAAACATATCGAAACGTCTTTTAGAAGAACATTCAATCTCGACAACAAAAGTGTTCTAGAGTTTCTTAAATATATCTGGTGTATTTTTTTCAACTACCGGCTTAGCAATGCTACGATTGCGCCTAGACAAACATAATTTAAGCCTCAGATCAAACAAGGGTTAGTTTCCATGGGAATATTCTAAGCCCAATATCAATAATTGAAAATCATGTTATATTTTGATGTACTAACTTTAAAATCCGTACTACACTCGGATAAACTCAAACCCACAGGAACTGGGTCGGCTGGTTAACAAATACAATCATTTACTTTAAAAGGACCGTCAACCACGAATGACGAAAAAAGAAAAGTTCATAAATACAGTTTGGTAACAATTATTAGTCTTTATTGATTAAAATATCACGACTGGTATATTACATTACTTGAAAAAAGTTGTTAAGTTTTCATATTTTCAGTTTATTTGGTAATAAATTTTACTGGGTACAGGTACCAGGTAACTACCAGTTAAATATAAATAACGCAAGTAGATTGATTATCATCGTCACGTGGTAAACCCAGGAATGCAAATTAAGCATGCGTAGTGAATTGTATATATTTAATATATAAAATGATCAATCTACTTGCGTTATTTATAGTGTGTATGCCGTTATGTCACCTAATTTCGCGATGTACTTTCGATTTCACATCGTGAAATTTTATTACCGAAAATACTGAAAATATGAACTTTTTTCAAGAAATGTAATATACCAGTCGTGATATTTTAATCAATCGGTATACTGACCACATAGAAAAACTGTCTTAATATCTACATAAGGCAAAATGGGCTTCAACAATCGAGAAACTAACCACACAAGCCAACTTGATTGTCCTCATCAGAAAAACAATGGTCTTCAAAAAACAGTCATCTGATCACACACACAAAATAAAAGAGAATGAAACAAAGAGATAAATAAATTTTTTAATTATAATTAAAATCAAACATTTACTGTCCTTGTACATTTTATATTACTTTCAAACTGCAAAGTTACTAAAAATGTAAACTTGCAAGCATGTGTAAACAATTCCAACATAACATTTTTTTAAATTTCGTTAAACTTACAACAGAAGTAAACTGGCTTCTCCACAGCAGTGCAACTGACCAACATAAACGGTCAACTGATAACACAAGCTAACTGGCTTTTACACCCTCTGCCACCTGGCCGACAAAAAAAACGGTCACCTTATAATGAAAGCCAACTGGCATTTACACATCAAGCATCTATTACGAGCCATTCTGCTTTTAAAAAATGGAGTCAACTGACCACACGCGCCAACTGATGTATTTAACTCTTGCCAACTGGCCTTCAAAAAAACGGTTAAGTGACCACACAAGCCGATTTGCATTCATGAAACGGTCAAATGACTTCTCGATCGATATGGTTTTCCACAACAAGCAAACTTGCCTTCAAATATCAACAAAAAAACAACAACAAACAAACGGCTTCAAAATACAAGTTTACTGTTTTATTATAATGACAGTATTTATAAATCTTTTTCAGATGTGCATTTCACAACAAATGATGCAAGGCACTAACTCAATAATAATAATGATTATCAAAAATCTAAATAAAACGAAACCGATAATCTCCGTTTTATCTAAAAATTTTTACTAAAGATAGATACAGTGAAACTTTTTTCTACAAACAAAGTTTCTACCGCATTGTATCAAAAGTATTGTTATTAGAACTTATATATGCATAATTTTTGCCACCAACCCTTTGGAACGAAAATCACATTTGTAGGACCATCACCTACAGACCAATTAACCTTTAAATTTTTCATTTATAGAAAATTAACACGCGCTATTTAATTCAATTAAAAACGCACAATGATTTACTTACTTTCAAATGTAAACTAATAAATATTCATATAAAGAGAATGAAATACATGAATCTGAAAAACACAAAGTTTAACACCTTTTTCAGTTCACCGGGACACGTCACTATGGTTGTTTTATATATGAATATACCGGTTGCCTTCCATTTTCTTAAAATATCATTTCTGTGTTTTTAGACTTTAAAAACTTGTGTACACCCAATATCCTAATTAATTTGTTAAATAAAAATGTCCCTTATTCTTAAAAAATCTGCATATGATGATACAATATCATTTTGTCTCTTAAATTTAATTTTGGAACCACCTGAATAGTTTAAATAACTCTTTAGATATCAATATTTTCTTCCGCTCATCGTCAAACCACGTCATCTCTGGCACATGACTATCATGTGAAATAATGAGATGTGTGCACCTTAATTGTCATGAAAAATTTGTTCAAATCATATGAAAGGAACCAATTCAAAAACGTGTACAGCATATATTTGTCCCAAAAAGGTCAAATAATTAATACAACAAAAAATTAAAGCAGCGAATTCGTATAATAGGTATGATAGTGGTTCATCAAACTGTGTTGCCAATACAACTTAGATTGGCAACTTTGTGATAATATGTCTATTTAAGGATACAAGACCATGTAATCCGAGATTTTTTTTGAATTTATTTATCATATTTTTTGTTGAAAACGGAAAACGAGAAATCTCAAAATTCATAAAGCACATTAAACGAACCACTATGAATGTGCATTCTATTTACTCACTATTGCATCACAGGCAGAACAATTATACCCTTATCAAGTTTGTTTCAGCAATCAGACAAAAAGACAAAACAATAAGGTTATTCAATATACCTGTCAGAGGGATTACAGAGAATACTAGGTCGGTGACGAATAAAGCGAAGTTTATTTTGCAAGGCTTAGAAAATCTAAACCACGAGCCTTGGCGAGTGGTTCAGATTTTCGGGCCGAGCAAAACAAACTTCGCTTTTTTCGGCACCGACCTAGTATTCGATTTATCCCATCAATTTCCTTCGACGTCAATTATTTCTTTAAAAATAGAATAGGAAAATAGAACTACACGGAACATTCCAAAGTTATTTTGAGCAAACATTGTTTTATTATTTTATTCATGCCGAGCCTATATATATTACAAAAAGATCAGGCACTAACCTGTTTTTTTCTGTTTATCATACCTCTACGTCCCCGATTTTAAAGAAATAATGAAACAAATACTAAAAAAACTGCAGGTTTAGCGGGACAGAATATGACTTTTGTCGTTTGACGTGTCAATAATGACGTCATGAGTACGCGCACTTAATATTTGTAAAAAATGTTTTTTTTTTGCTTTTTGTGCTGCATTTTGTGTTGAAAATATATTACATCTTAGTATCAACTTGTTTGTTTTGTTGAATCTGATTCAATTTTACTAAAATAATAACTTTATAGTTGATGATATATGACCATCCTCCACACATGACTGATTTAAGAGTTCACCGCGCTTGACAGCTATATTTCAGCATTGCCGAAATAAAGGAAAATATATTCCACAGTGGTTTATTTCGACAGTGCACGTCTAATGGTGGGATAAAACGCTAGGGCCCGATATTTTTCGGGTCGGGTCAACGGGTCAGAATTTAAATACCCGAGAAAATTCGGGTCGGGTCAGCTAATAAATAAGTTGATTACAATAAAACGACATTAATTGTCATAGCATTTTTAGCGTTCTTAAACTATCAACTGTTTGTCAAGTATATTGTTTAGAATATTATACTTTTTATTGTTTTGATTTATTTAATTATGAATGAAATACTGAACTTCATATAACTATGTATTTATTCAATTTATTAGGTTTACACAACGTTGTTGAACTTAATCAGCAAATGTTAGTATTACTTGGAATAGCGATCAAAAGTGTATGTAAAGAAAAAACAACCTGTCAAGCAAAAAAAAAGCTTGTCTTATTTTCAGGAGCCAAAATAACTTTCACTGCAATCTCTAACTGCCTTTTCTACTTTGAAGTCGATATATTTTATAATACATGTTTCGTTTTTAACGTCGTCATTTTGTGATGTGTATAACAAATTAAACTCGACGTTTATGCTTCTATTCATTTATGACTATTTGTAATAACAACACTGCTTAAAACGATAAAGGATTATGATTTTACTTCACTTGTTTAAAAGAAATGATTTGACTACACGTCAACATGTAATTTAGTACTCGTAGCTTGCGACCCGAACCGGTATCGTTCGTAGAAACTTTGACTCCGATTCGCGGGGATTTTGTTTTCGGGTACCCGTTTGAGCACTAATTAACGCTGCCCAGCATGTATTATTACAGGCAAACTGACAGTTATTTCCATTCTTATTCAAATAAACAAAAACATCAAATATGACATTTTCTCTATTTTTTCGCTGTCCAATTCAGTCCTCTGTGAGAATCCATGTTCTTGTCCGAAAACTTTATCCTTCAGAATACTAAGTATACTAAGGAGATGACAGCCTCAATTGCTTGATCACCCTTTCAATCTTTTTTCCATAAATTTCCCTGTCAAATACACCCCTTGAACAGCGAAGGAATAGCATTGCAACTTATATTAACCCCGAAGCGGAAAACCCGTGCATATTTCGCGCTAAATTTTAAACATACTCTCTCTTCTTAATAACATGTACAATACCAATACGACAACATATTTATAGAACCTAGATTAATTTATTTTAAAGAAAAAATGTTGAAGTTCAGAGGGACGTATATTAGCGTATGTGCTAAAGGTATGGGGCCTGAGAGACTAAGCCCTATCACTATGAGTACGATATTCAATTCAACAGTGTTACCTAAGGCTATATACGGCGGTGAGCTTTTGGAATAACAATTCATCAAGTGACCTATTGAAAGTGCAAATAACTCAAAAATTCTGTTTAAAACACATGCAAGGATACCAGAAATGCAATTCTACGGATTTCTGTCTAATAACAATAAATGCTATACCAATAATTTACATACTCGAGTGTCAAAAACTCAAATTACCACAAATTTGCAGATTAAATCCACAGTATCTTGCAAAAGATCTATTCAACAGACTTACACTATTCCTTGATATAGACCGTCAATGTTTCGGCTTTATTCCTGATGTGTACACAATATTACAAAGATACAATCTTACCAACTACCTAGATTCATATGTCGAACGCAGAACATTCCCTTCCAATGGATAGTGGAAGCAAATCACTGAACGCAATATCGTGACGCGTATCAACAAAGACATGGTAAAACGTTTAAAAGCTAGAGACCCATGGGGCGTAACGGCGCATGAAATAGAAACTAACGGTTACATTCCTTTTGGTTAATCGCAAAGGACAATAAGAAACTCTTAGCTTTGTGCAAAACCCTAATGAATGGCATCGGCTTATTAATATCATATCGGTTCATGCAGATCTGCAAACTTTGTAACTTCAGAACGGGAAGCCGGATTATCCACAAGTTGTGTTATTGTTCTGCTATTGAAGCCGAACGTGAGAAATTGTGGACACTTATACTCGAGAGTTGTGGGATTGAAGACATTTAACGCTTCATCCAGATAAGTGCCTTTGAGTAATGTGTGAACATATTAAAGTTGGGCTCTGAACACCTCAGAAGCATTTTTTGCACCTTGGTATTGTCTCAATTTGCAAATTGCTACTTTAATGCCAATGCTGCCAATGATTAGAAACATGTCCAGATGTTTTTTTAATGTAATCTCTAATTATATTGCAAATATAGCAAATATCTGTATGCGTATTTTATTGTCCATAATGAATACTGTGGTCTTTATGTACATGTATACGTATATATTCGTATTGTGCAAACCTACAGCCAATATTATATGTAGTGTCTGACACATATGATATTGCCATGAGGAATTACTTTGACCTCTCTAGGACTGTATACGTTTCACTATAACTGTCTCCTAGTGTCGTTATGTACATGTATACGTATATATTCTTATTGTGCAAACCTACAGCCAATATTATATGTAGTGTATGACACATATGATATTCCCATGAGGAACTACTTTGACCTCTCTATGACTGTATACGTTTTACTATAACAGTCTTCTATGGAAGGCAACACTTGTGATTTGTATCTGGTTGGTCGTGTGTCAAAATTCCATACATTTGCTAATCACATATATTCGCTAATTATGTCTTTACTTTCGCTTTCGCTTTAAGACATATTCTAGGCGAATACATAATATCATAGTATTTAAACTAAAACTCGGTCTCTATAAACGTGCGCATTTGTGTTTAATCATGCGGCATTCTGCTAGGTATTCTTATATCATTAGTTTATATTTAAATTGCTATGTTTATATACTGTTCTTATCTGTTTTCTCTTGTTATGTGTGTTATGTGTGTATGTGTGTACGTATAGTGTGTGAGTGTGTGTGTGTGTGTGCGGAAGTGCGTGCGTGTGTGCGTGTGTGTGTGCGTGCGCGCTTGCGAGCGTGCGTGCTTGTGTGTATTATTGAATTAATGAACTAAAATCATTATCATTGACTGTATTCATGTCATTGACCTTACAATTACTTAAATATATACTCTAGTTATGTTACTTATCTTTGTAAATTATCTAATGGCTGTATTGGGTTGCTTCATGTTGATCTCTTGTATGTGTATATACTCGATTGTATTTAATTATTTAAAATCTGTATTATATATTATGCTCTTCATGAATGGAGGAAAATAAGTCTATCTACCTTTCTATGTTATGACTAACCCTTGAGTATGTTAATTAGCTATAGCCAATCGTGATACATCGGCAATCTCCGGACTCCTCCGCAAGATAGGATTGATTTATGGAATAAATCGTCTGCTCATCCAGAGTGTAGCTATAGCCTGTAAATATGTATCTGAATCATGGAAAACTAAGGTTCATTGTAAATTTTGTTAAAATTGGAACTTCTTACTTTCGTTTTCAGATTTAATTTCTTGGTATCTTGTAAAAAAGAAACGCTTATGTTTGACAATGGGTATTGCATGACAGATTTCATTGGGTATGCGTTTTTCACCACCATCGCATAATTTTGATAACATACCTATCAGACGTTCATATTTCGTTTGCAAGTTAACAAAGACGCATTTAGATTAACAAACGACCCCATGTTTTAAAAATGGTTAATCCCAACATAACTGATTCTTTAAAAAACGTGATTCATTTGAATATATTTGCCAAAAGTCCCGAACGTGCACGGAGACTTGATCACGTTCAAGATACACGGTATTGCCAAAACAAGGATAAATGGAATAAACGGAAACTGATCTATAATAAAGGTCACAAAATGGGTCCAGTTAATGCTCGAATACGTGCATATTCTTTAACAATCAATGCGATTACATACCTCTTGTAGAAAAAAGGGACGCGCTATTTTTGAACGTGACTTGTTCGAATACAGCACCAATAATTTGATACCACGATGTAGTATAATTTAAAAACAAGCAGAAACAAAAAAAGCTAAACACGTATATTTCAAATATTACGTTCATGTTGTAATGACGTCACTATTAACAAGATAAACGCCACACCACATATTCAATTCCGCCTAAAATGCAGAATTGTAGCGATTCCATTATTCCGTTAAGTATGGTCATAATTATCGTAATAGGTGTCCGTTAACGGTGATTTTTGTCAGCTTTCTTTTCAAACAAAAAACATTTTGCAATAACATATGACTTAACTTTAAAGTTTGAATGTGTTGCTGAACACCAGATATTTACTGTACGCATATTCTAATCTATTCCTGTGTAAAACGTTTGACAGTGTTTTTTTACTAGGCCCATTGTTTTTCATGTAAATATAATAATTGATTGTGGTCATTGTAACAATTCATTGAATGGGAATGTATGTATAATATTGTTAAGTGTAGCAGTGTGTTACTGAAGGAGTGCTACACATATATTATTTGGCAATTCTATCCAAGACATATCTACATGTTTGGTATCAAATAGATTGCTATTTTCAATTACAATAACATGATACGCATCAACCATATTTTAATACAAGAACAACGATGTTCATCAGAGTTCATTATGGTCTGTTTGTGTTCTGTTTCAGATAATGCGATTTCTCGTTTGGATAAGTTTGTTTTTGGCTCAAGGTAACTATAGTTAAAGGTTTACTGTATTATAAGGAATGCATGTCCACACCATTTGAGTAATTTTCGTAATGTAATGGCCAATCTGAAGCTGAATGTATGTAAGACACCGAAATTATGTTTTTTGCGGTACGAATGAGGTCTGACGCGGTCAAAGTTCAAGCCATGAAAAAACACATGTCGCTGCTTAAAACTATAGAAAAAAGTACACATTTTTACTTTAATCTTGACACGCATGATCTAACAAGATCCTTAATATTTTTCGAAACGGTATTCAAAGCTAGCAACGTTCATAATCAGTTATGAATATGCGATGTGGCATACCATATACACTGACATTCGCATATACCTGTAGCTTATTTTCAAAAGAAATAAGCATGCAATTTCAAACTCTAACATTTGACTCTGATGCCAGACATTTGTTACACAGCCAAAATGCTGCTCAGTGTCAGTTTATCTCTTTTATTTTAATTCTTCTATGCAAATTCAAATTTTCGGAAGTGGTTGTATTAAGTTTTATTGTTCTAATTATGATTAAGATAATATAATATATGATTTGCTTGTTTTCAGCTACACTTGTAGCTTCAAATGATTATATTAAACAGTTACCGAAGACAACTACAGTTGCAAAGGCATATGTTGACATTGAATGTTGGGCAGAGGACAGTTATACCTACATGTTTGTCAAAGTAGACACAACTGAAAACAGAACTATCGCGAAATGCGAACCAAATCCGGTTGTACAGTCTTGTCATTTGGTGGATCCATCGAAAGACAATTCAACATATACCATACAAGGAACATCTCTGGGTTGGAGTTTGCGAGTACACAAAATTAGTGAAGATGTTTACGGGACTTACCAGTGCATTCCTAGAGTTCCTCCGAAGCCAATAGGTTCAACAACAATCGCTCCACAGTCAACAGGTGCAACAAAAACGAGACCAAATGGTATACATGTAGTTTATATGTTTTGCAAAACATATCTATTGTGGATTTGATACTTAATCTTAATATATGAGTAAAACCACGCATAATTTGTGAAAATAATGCTATACTTATACACACGTTAACACAAGACAAAATGTCTTGATTTACGCTTCCAACGTGTTATTTTATTATACTTTCATTTAACATCATACTCAAAATTGGCCATTCTACACATTTTATTACAAGTTATTGTATTTAAAGTATGAATACTTGAATACTTGATTTCAGCTGTTTGTTCGCAAGAAAGTTCTGATCATGGTGGAAATGACTATTCTCGTCCCCTTTCTGGTTATATGCGAATGTATACTCATAGCAGTGTCGTTTCCATACACAAAAGGTTGTATGATTTCTTACACAAAACGCTCTCCCGAAATCCAGTAGAATAATAATATAGAATGTTTTAATTAATAAAATAACAAATCGTGTAAGTTGGAGAACAATTTGCACATCATTCGACACGTTTAAGGTATGGCCAAGGTACATTCTTCATTTATATTATTGTTTTATAAAACTTACATAGGAAGTAACAATTATATATAATGTGATTGCATGTAGTTATTTCCAACCTATTAGTAATGTAAGAATACCATATTGATTGTTCCCTAAATAAGAAGTCTGACAAATTATGTTGTCGTTTTTTTAGATTGTTTAAAGAAATTACGAGGCAAACAACAGGTAAACATACTTACACCATTAACAACAATTGATACATCTCATTTTATTATACTTTTGGAAATTACCCAAATTAGCATAGATTAACACAATACCACGTTTAATTACATTTTTACTTATAAACGAAAGTGTTAACTTCTGTTTTATAGAATAGGCCCACATAACAACGTCCGCTGGAAAGGGAAAGACAGGTAATGTTTTGTGCATTTTAAATTTGTATTATGTACGTTTGAAAATTTATTGAATTATTAATAACTTTGTAAGTTTAAAGCGGCTTGTTCATACTTAAATTGCATTTTTTTTAAGTTTTTCATTTAATGCTTTAAATTCATAAATTTAAACATCGCAAATAACGTGCTCCAGTATAAAACAAAAATAAAGTTAAAATAAGAAAGAAAAAAGTAAGCCGCGACAAGGCTCGAACCACTGACCCTTGGATCGTTTTTTTCCCCGACTAAATATAGATTTTAAATATAAATTTAAATATAAACACGCATTGTGACAACAACAACAACAACAACAAATATGGCGGAATCTCTATTGTCAAACACGGAAGAAGAAGGTAAAATATGTTTTTTTATTGTAAAACTCAATAGTGCGTATGATTTTTTTTTTATAAAAGTAGATTAAAATAGTATAACTGATCAAATGATTCGTTTTCGTTACATAAGTATATGCATATACATCACAGAACGCGTAAATACTGATTCTCTCGTTTACACTTAAGTTACAGACAGAGACTAAAATTAAAAGCCAAGTTGAATACAGAATTAACTTAAGTATTCGCGCAAATAAATTAAATTTATCATTAGCCTTGGAGTACTGAGATAATTTAAACATTACAGTATCTTTTTCTTTCCTCATAACTGACAGTGACAACATTATTTGTTGGCAGGCAATTCAAGATGCTGTGCATTTATTGACATATTCATTATTGTGTGTTATATGACAATGACATTTATTATTAACTAAAATGCATTTGAATGGTACTGGTAGTTTATTAATTTAAAACCAAAACTCATAGTTAACCCTTTGAGCGCTGGAACCGAATTTTGAAGGCCTTTCAAACAGTTTGGTTCCAGATGAGACGCCACAGAACATGGCGTCTCATCAGGATCCAAACTGTTTGCTATTCTGATAGTATTCTTTGAAAAATATCGAAGAAATGGCTAATTTTAGAAATTCAGCGGATGACATTAAGCAGATGACAAATTTCCCAGCATGCAAAGGGTTAATGTATTTATATCAGTTTCTTCTGCACAGCTATTTTATAAATAAACTGAATAACCAAACTATTTTTGAAAATAGTAACACAGTTTAGTAATTCATGGCATCAAATGCATGTAGCTGGCGCCAGACAACTCGCCCCAATACCAACTTGCCCCAAAACAAACCCTCATCAAACATATGGTCACTCACTCCAACCAAGAGACAACTCGCCCCAATTTATTTTCGTGCATCTTTTTGTTTCTTTATTTGAAGTATTTTGTTTTTATATTCTTTGTTAATTTAGCAAAGCATGTATATATTTTGATAAATGTGTATTTCAACAGTACATTGTATTTTGAATAAATCAAATACAGGTCATCTGAAATGCATGTATCATTATATTTGTAAAAGCCAAGAATATTCTGGATATTCCTCTATTTTTCAATTGTTTTGAATATCCTCAAGGTTTGATTTCCTGAATGTCAAAGAAAACTTATTAGATAATAATACCACATATTTACAACTCACTTTTTTAATAGAGACCATAAATAGTTTTAAAAAGTCGTTTAAATTGTGTATTTACTTTTTCAATAGGATACAACCATAATTAAACCAAGAAGTTTATGAAGAAGGGATCACTGGATTTTGTCACTTTGGTACAAGAAACAGAAAAGGTATACTTATTTAGCTGCATTTTTTCTGTTGATTTCATTTGAGAATATTGAAATAATTTGTAGATAATGTTTTCAGATATTCAGGCAAGTTGAGATTTCATTGAATTTTTTTATATGTCATTTCACAATATTCTTGAATGGAAACAGAAAAAACACAGTTCAACGCACTAATTGTTGATATATAAAACAACGTCTTTGTATGTAAAACTGTGTTGCTACATGAGCAAAGAATTTAAAAAATGATCCTACACTACACTAGGTGAATATTGAAATTTTACAAAAAAACTGACAGGAATGTTTAAAAATGGTGTCATGAAAACTAAAAAATTCTATATGTACATGTAGCTACATCTTGTGTCAAAATTCTTAGCTTTATGTTCAAAACATTTATTGTTAAATGCAGAAATGTCTTTTCAAGGATATCATAGACCACCTTACTTATACAGAAGCTGTTGAATGAAATTGCTGCCAGACAGTCAGCAGTTATCACTGACAGCCTGTCCTGGCCCAGCTTGGACCATCCTCAAGCTAACCATGATGGTGTGTTTGCAAGAATTGTCCATTTGGTAGACCATGATGAAGACCAGCTTTGTTGTGGCATGTCCTGACAATACTGTACAAGCCAGAGACCAGTATGTTTACTGTTGTTGAATATGACCCATTTTTCATGTTTATTTTTCTGTGGGCCTGTTTAACAGAATTAATAATGCACTTTATCTATTTCAAATATGTTATTTTTCTGTGGACTGTTTGACGGAATTATCAATGCATTTTATCTATATCAAATATTTTATTTGTCTGTGGGCCTGTTTAACGGAATTAGTCATGCATTTTATCTTTATCAAATATTGTTGCTTGTAATATGAATATAGAACACGTAAAACTACTCATGTAATTGTCTCAGCTTAAAATCAAAAGTGTAGAAAATTTAACTCATTTACTGTCGAAACAGTGGCCATTATGTTCCTGCATCTTAAAAAGTTGGACAATAACAGCTAATATATATATATATATATATATATATATATATATATATATATATATATATATATATATATATATATATATATAGATAGATTTAGCAAGGGGTTTTGAGTTTTTTATGTGTTCATATTTTTCAGAAAAACGGTTAAGTGGTGACTGATCCTCTCACTCTCCTTATCCAGGAAACGTTTTGGAACAACGTGTTGACACTGAAGATGTGGAGGACACAGATTGATCACAGTACATCCTTTGAATACATGGACACCTTCAACGGGACGACAACAAAACTGTACCTGCCTTTTTTTTTAAAGGAAGTAGTTAATAAAATTATTGTTAACAGCTTTTTTAGTCTTGTTGTTTAAAAAATGCTTGCAACATTTAAGTGGATAAACGGTTGTTTTAAATTTGAATCTTCAGTAATGCATCCTTTATTAAATGATGTAATCTTATTTCTTTCAATATAGTGTAAATAATAAGAACATAATTATCAAAATGAAAACCAAGTTTACTGTTCTATTAATCATTATTTATTTATCTTGTTCTTTTGTCAGAAATATTACAGGGGCATACATACAGTATTCCTTGAATAAAAGGGGCAGTTCTTAGAAAATTAACATGTATTCTAGCAATGCATATTCAAACTTTTTCAATATGTAAGTATTATAATGTAACACAAATTAATACTATGAATTTACTACCGATTTTGCCGTGCCTGTCATCAAATAAACATGTTTTACTGAAAGTTTCTTAAAAGATGTTATGTGGAAGACTTCATCAATCATTTAATAAATATTTGAGCCTCGCTCTAGGAAAAGGGGTTATAATGCATGTACTTAAGGTTGTCCAAGATTAGGCTGTGCAGACTGCACAGGCTTATCAGGGGCAACACTTTCCGCCAATCTGGATTTTCTCTAAGAGACACCCTTTCAACAAAAAATACAATAACGCAGCAATTGTCTGCCTGATTGGTATGATCAGCACATGTTAATCTCGTACGACAATTTACGCACATGCATAAAGCCCCATTTTCCCAGGGCAAGGCTCACCTATTTAGGTTTTAGCTGTCTATATGCTCTTTAACTTTTGAATTATGATGCAGTTTCATATAATTATGTATTATGAGTCGTTTTTAATTGATGTATATTCTCTTGTTCAGTGTTGAACTCAACATATATTATAATAAGGTGTTCACTTAACATTCTTGCAGTAATGTTTTGCTGTGTAATATACATGTAATAATAAATCAAAATTGAACAACTAGCTGCTTATTTCTTTATGTTATTTATTAAAACATTTTAAACCAAAACAACACAATCCATAACATAATGAACACAAAACATAATACTCTATATTCATGAAACAAAACTATAATTGATAACATTTTGAATAACTGTTTCCAACTTTCAACATTTGACAGATCAGATTATTTCTGAATTCCACCAATTTTTTTATAAATGGATTAACAGCACTTTATCATCTTTATGACAGTTTATGTAAGGCTATTACAATAAATGGTTGTTTATAGACTGATAAACAATGGAAAACAATACATAATCTATATAGCATTGTGCTTTGATGTCATTGTTAATGGAACATAAACAAATTTGGTGTGCAGCACGCACTCAAAATTGACAATGGTAGCTTATACCTAAAAGAGTCAATAATTCCTTTTCATAGTCTTTACTTGTGACAGAAAATCAGGAAAATGCTGAGCCCGGTGTTTATTTAGCTATTTGCCAGACAAGGTTTTCACAAATTCTTCTGTTTCAGAGTGACCTATGATCAAATACTTTGGATCCTCTATTGTAATAACAAAACAATTAATTCACCATGTTTGATCATGGGTCTCCCATAATAAACTTAACACAAATCATGATACATAACACCTATAAGAGTCAACAATTCCTGTTAATGGTCTTGACTTGTGACAAAAAAATCTGGAACTTGGCCCATTATTTATGTAGTTATTTGCCAGACAAGGTTTTTACTTATTCTTCTTTTTCAGAGTGATCTATGATTGAATACTTTGGATCCTATATTTTTATAACAAAACAATTAACAAAATTCACAATACCTTACACACTTAAAACTCAAATACATATTCTCATGGCATTTCAGGGCACTTGTATGCTTTGTTCATCAGTATTTTATCAATGATATTTCTGCCCTATGTTTATAAGCAGTTCACTTATTAAAATCACATTTTATCACCATGATGATGACAGGACAGTCGACCATAATGTCACACATTTGGTCACGCCTTCATATTACACAAATACATTCAAGCATCATTTCAAATACTAAAGTCATCTACTGACTGAAAAAACAGCCAGGGTCACACATGCACTTTCATACTCAATGGTATACATCCAATAAAACCATGCTGCCAAAGTCACACAACATGTTCCTACCCATAGTCAGTTATGTTGAAGTTAGTTAAAACAACATAGTTACATACACCATGTACCAATTTGTATGAGTAAATCTTCATATTGTTTCCGGGTTGCTTGCCCTTGACCTATTGGGTATTGCAGCTCCTCATTAGCCGCAGGTGGATATATAAGGGGCAACTGTAGAGGAAATCAGCTTTGGATAAGCTGAATCAAAAAGGAACTTTGATCGAAGGGTTTTTTCTTTGATGATCTCTGTGTACTCAGTGCATGTACGTGTATCCCTTGTTTTCATTGATTGGCACCACCGTCCAATTGTTGGCTGCCTTCAATTTACTCTGAAATAACATATAAGCATATTTGTAATTTTGAAATGTACACTAAAACTTATCATAAAAACTATGTATGAAATTTGTTTGCTATTTTAAACATTATTTTATTCATATCATGCCAATCAGGTAACATACCAATACTTTTCTGGGCTACTTGATTCACCAGTATTAACTTATGAACCTACCAATACTTTTCTTGGCTACTTGATTCGCCAGTATTAACTTATGAACCTACCAATACTATTCTGGGCTACTTGATTCACCAGAATTAACTTATGAACCTACCAATACTTTTTTGGGCTACTTGATTAACCAGAATTAACTTATGAACCTACCAATACTTTTCTTGGCTACTTGATTCACCAGTATTAACTTATGAACCTACCAATACTTTTCTGGGCTACTTGATTCACCAGTATTAACTTATGAACCTACCAATACTTTTCTGGGCTACTTGAATTACCAGTATTAACTTATGAACCTACCAATACTTGTCTGGGCTACTTGATTCACCAGTATTAACATATGAACCTACCAATACTTTTCTGGGCTACTTGATTCACCAGTATTAACTTATGAACCTACCAATACTTTTCTGGGCTACTTGATTCACCAGTATGATCTTATTATATGATGAAGTTATCATACTTGAGTCACTAACTGACAATTACTGTACAACTAGAGATTGGAGGAGAATGGCATTGAAATAATTTCATGACCAAGCACCATGCAAGTTATCTGAACGGTTCAGAAAACAAACCAGCTATCGGATATCCTCTGGTTTTCATAAAATAAAAAGTTTCTGGTAAAAAAAATGATAAAGCAATTATATTCCCAAGAAACTTTAGGAAGCACATAGAATCTTATTGAATATAAATATATTATTTTATCAATTAAAATATGCTAAGACAGGATTGTTTGCATACTCTAAGTAAGATGTTATCTCTCCAATTCCTGACACATGACCAGGTCTGGTACTTCCTTGTGACACAAATGACAGGCCAGGACCTGGCGGGGGCTGATGACAGTGCATAGGTGAAGAGTTTGTTGTTCTAACATTATGCTGAACAATCAAACTTGCAATAGTTTGGCCGGCACGTCTTCCTAAATACCTTAAAAAGAAGGTTTGTTTTAGAATATAAAATTGATCACATATCAATTTAAAGAAACAACAAAATTGATGTTAAAATCAGGGAATAAACTGTATAATCATATTATCATATCATGATAATTGATTACATAATATAACATATACATTTGCATACCAGCATATTTTATAATATAATATATACCGAATAAATTAATCATTCATAATTCATCATTTAACATTAATTTGATGCTTCATTTGACTCGTGTTAGAGTGTTCCTTATAAGTTATAACGAATTCATTAAATTGATACGAACATCTTGGCATAGGGGCATAAAGGCTTATTTTAAAACGCGCAATGAACACATTATGTTATCAGTGCGTATCTGGTTTCGTTGCAGAGTAAAATATCCATACAATAAAACTAAATACCTATCCAAACTTTTGCTAAAAATCCTTTGTAAAAAGGCAACACTTGCCAAAAACTAAACGTAGCTTCTAAAATATGACTTACAATTCGCGTGTTTAAGCCATTACCCTGTATTCGTCTTTTCCAACGATACTCCTATGGTTCTGCAAACACTCAGTCTTTTCGCCAAGATTGAATAAATTCGAGCGATGTCGCTGGCTCCGGCTTTTGTTTCTCTTTTTTTATATTTTCGATTACAGAAATGAGATGCATTGTTTGTAAACCAAAAGCGGATAAGCGCAGCGCGCATGCGCAGGCTGCATTCTGGTATACTAGTTGGGATCCCATTCACAATTTCTGACTAAAAATAACTCATTTCGCGTCTGAGACGCTTTATAATTTTCAGGTTTTCAAATCGTCAAAAATTGCATTTAATGGAAATTTTAGAGCATGGAAACAATTTGGTATTTTTTTTAAGCAAATATCATAACTACAATGAAAATTTGCAAATCCGAAACAATTTTTTTTAATTTTGTCAATTTATCAAAGTGTGAACAAGTCCCTTTAATGTTTAAAATGCATTTATTTTATAATTCACACACATACGTATTTACTGATGAAATTGCTATATTGTTTACAAATCACATGCAATGGAAGATGTTGGTTTGAAAAAAGTGAATCGAATGTGCATTTTCGTTATTTCAATTACATACAAAAGCGCACCTTCAAGTAAGTTTGAAATCGATGAAGCGATTGTCACAAAAAAGAAACACACATTTGTTCAAACATGCCATGACAAAAAAACACAACTAATTTGCAATAAATTTCATTTAATAGTTTATTGGCAATGCGGCATTCTGCCTTTGACCAAGAACATATATTCAAAAGAAATATTGCCAAGACAGGGAATCATACAATTACAATATAGCATATTTAACTATGCTATAAATATGATACTAAAAAACGCTTGCATAATAACAAATAACATGTAAGACTGTGCGATACATGCATTTGTGTAAACATGCAATTATACAGCAGCTAAGCGATTTACTTTATCAGATCTAAGTTTAAAAGCTTCCACCAAAACATTTGCAATAGTTTTAGCTTAAGAACATTTGTGCAAGACATCATAGATATGTATTTACTTATGAGAGGCCAGGATATCCTGACATTATATAATTGTTTATGTATTCTGAATAGATTCCTTCTTAGTACTGATGAATGATGTTGTATCGATAAACGTTAGTTCTGCATTTGATGTTGTTTTATATTTTTCAAAAATGAAGTACAAAGTCCACAAACACACAATATAAACATGTGTACAAACGTGAGGAATATGTATCTGTTGTTGAGAGTAATTAATTATACTCGAATATACCAGTGGAATGAAAAGCTAATAAAAACAAGGTGTAATATTCTAATTATAATTATACTTCTTTTAGAACCTTTTTCGATTTGCACTGATAATCCGAACGTGTTATTCTCAATTACAATGTTTTGAAAGTTTATTGGTTTTGTACGTAGGCCACATTTGTTGTGTGTGTATGTCAGTGAATTCTTTACATTCGTACATTATCGTACATTCAGATCAGGAGAAATGATGATGCTGTTTAATTACACTTTTACTTATCAACAAAAGTGTTAACTTCTGCTTTATAGACCAAGCCCGCAGAAGAACGTTTTCCCCTCAGGAAAAGACAGGTAATGTTTTGTGCATTTTAAATTTGTATTATGTACGTTTGAAAACTTATTGAATAATTTTTAGCTTTGTAAGTTCAATTTTTTAATGCATTTAATTTATAATTCACACACATAAGTATTTTATACTGATGAAATTGTGTTATTGTCTACCAATCACATGAAATTGAAAATGTTGGTTTGGACAATGTGAAAAGTATGTGCATTTTCGTAAGTTCAATTACACACAAAAGCGCACCTACAAGGACGTTTATAATCGATGAAGTGAGTGTCACAAAAAAGTATCACACATTTGTGCAAACATGTCACCAAACTTATTTGCAATAAATTTCATTTAATAAGTCATTGGCAATGCGGAATTCTGCCTTTGGCCAGGAACATATATTCAAAAGAAATATGGCCAAGACAGCGAATCATACAAATAACAATATAAGATATTCAAGTATAATCAGATATGACAATAAAAGACGCTTGCATAATAACAAAATCAGGTAAGACTATGCGATACATACATTTGTGTAAACATGCAATTATACAGCAGCTAAGCGATTTACTTTATCATATCTAAGTTTAAAAGCTTCTACCAAAACATTTGCAATAGTTTTGAGCTTTAGAACATGTGTGCAAGACATCATAGATATGTATTTACTTATGATAGGCCATGATATCCTGATATTATATTATTGTTTATATTCTTAGTACTGATGAATGATGTTGTATCGACAAACGGTTAGATCTATATTTGATGTGGTTTTATATTTTGCAAAATCAAATAGGCTTCAAGATACTTGATCAACAAAGAACGTGGAATTATATTATATTTGCGTTTGTAATATAATTCAACGTTCTGCGTTGATCAAGTATCTTGAAGCCTATTTTGCTCATGAGTAAAGTATGTCACTCTAACTAAGAATTTGTTTGAAAGATCTCATACATGTATACGAAAGGAAATCGATTACATGTTGGCTTAATGCAATTATGACTGCTTATATACAAATAACTATAAATAAATAGGTGGTAAACTTTCTGCACCAAAGAATTTTTCCTCATGGTCAAATTTATACTTTTCAGGGCGAGCCCATTGTTACGCCTCCCATAGCTCCCACAGTTACGAGTGCAACAGTACAAATTGAAACCAGCTTGTTTAATGAAGGGTAGATAAATCTTGGCTCAACCAGCCATCTTTAAACCTGGAACCTCTGACCAAATACGATGATGTGTGCATATTATCAGCAGGTTCTGGTCGGATGATTTTTCACAGAGTTTTGACCCTTTGAAATGTTTGAAATTTTCCATTAACTGTACATACAGTGCAATTCTTGTCCGGGCTATTTCTCAGCAACTAATGACCGGAAGAGTTATGGCCCTTTGAAATTTTCTATAAAAAAAAATCTTGTCTCCCCAACTACTGTGCCCTCAAGACGTTTCCTTTTATCTGAATATATAGTGCAATATTGTGACAAAAACACTTTGGGGAGCATCACCCGTCTCCGACGGTTTCTTGTTTTTCACTGTTAGGAGATGTTTGCCAGGTATAATAAGTATCATTCATTCTGATTCATAAAATACATGCTCAACTCGTTCATATAGACTATTTCTATGAGCTACAATCAATTGTATGTATTTATCTGTTTCATTTTGGTTAATTAAATACACTCAACTCGTTGTTATAGCCTGTTTCTGCTAGTTAAAATCAATTGTACGTATTGATCTGTCTCAACAAATCGCTCCCCTTGTTTTACACGGCTCATTTGTTTTGTTTTGGTTGTTTGAAATTGAATAAAGGTGTGCTACTATTTAGTCTCTGCTGTTAAAACAATGGTAGAGAATGTTAATTTTTATATGCTCCCAATATATATATATATATATATATATATATATATATATATATATAATAAAAGTAAAAACACGTGTCTGAGATTTTAAAAATATATTGATTTAGCCAACGCGTTTCGCATAGCTCATCAGGGCATTATACAATATATTACAACGTCAAAATGTCATGGAGATAACGTCATATCAATTATGACGTCATAACGTCAATAAATATTAAATGAAATTTAATTTGGGTTTAAATACATGTATAAAATGTTGTTCTTTTGCTAACCTAGCTGAAATATTGTTCGAAAATAGCTTATAAAATGGAAATATTTTAAATTTTGGTTCATTATGTGAACATTCATCTAAATGTTTACTTAAAGGCATCTGTCTTGTTGAGGGGTCTCGCATTTGTTGTTCATGGACAGATCGCCTATTTCTAAGTTTATCGCCAGTTTGGCCTATATAATATTGTTTGCATCCATTGCATACTAATACATAAATCACATTTTGTATATCACATGACATATTAGTTTTTATTTTGAACATTTTGCCATTAAAATCAAAAGAATTCCCTTCAATAATATAACCACACAGGGCGCATCTAGGGTCATTACATTTGGATACTCTTGGTTCTTGAGATGAAAAGTAAGATTCGGTTATCAGACGTTTTAAATTAGGTGGCTGTCGCTTACATTTTTTTATCTTCTGATTTGAAATTATTTTAGTCATAACCGGGTCTGTTTGTACAATGTCAATGTTGTTTTTTAATACGCCAAACAGTTCTTTATTTTTTGGATTTTGTGTTGAAATAAATGGAATTATATTACTCTAGTCTTTTTGTGTTGATTTTGAAAGTAATTCATGTTTAGGGATGGAAAGTGCTTTTTTAATACCTGTATTTATAATAGATTGTGGATATTTTCTTTGAATAAGGGAATGCTTAAGTTCATTTAAACGTTTTAGTTTAAGTTTATCATTCGAAACTATGGTGCAGATCCGTTTCGCTAAAGTGAAAGGAATATTTATCTTTGTGTATTTATTATTACGAGGTAAAATTAAGATATTGTTTAGAATCAGTTTCTTTGTAATATATATCAGTATTAATTTCAGTATTGTTTTTTATAATCAATATATCAAGAAATGGTAACTCGAGTGTGCTTGTTTGCATTGTAAACTTGATATCCGAATGTAAGTTGTTTAAAATAGTATAAAAGTTTTGAATTTCATGGGGAAATTTTGTCCAGAAAATAAAGCAATCGTCTAGAAATCTTTTCCAAAATGTTTTTATAAAAGAAAGAAATTCATCATTATAAATTGATCCAATTCTTGCATATAGTTTTTGTTCTAAAAATCCCACTACCAATGTAGCGTATGTTGGCGCGAATTTAGTACCCATTGCAGTCCCTTTAGATTGGTTGTAGTACTTATCATCAAAATTAAAGTTATTATTTTCAAGTATTATTTTTATGCCTTCTTTTATAAACCGTTGCGAAAACCTTTCATTAACCGAATCTGGATATTTTTGAAGCCAATAATCAATAGCTTCTAAACCAAGAGTATGCGGTATATTAGAATATAAATTAATTACATCAAATGATACTAATGTACTTGACTCTGGAACTTGTGAAGGTATATGTTTTAGGAAATCTATGTTATTTGTTATATTGCTATTGACATATTTTACAAACGGTTTTAACAAGATATCCAATAAAGAACTTAAACGACTTGTTTCACAGTTAGTTCCAGCGACTATTGGGCGAAAGTTTAAATCGTCTGGATCCATTAACTCTATATATTCTGAATTGCTATGTTTAATTGCATCCTGAATGATTTTACTTTTATGAATTTTTGGAAGACCATAAAATAGACTTGTTTTCCATTCGAATTTTACTAAGAAATCATTTTCCTGTTTAGTTAGTTTATTATTTTCCTTTAGTAAATTGCGTATTTTTTAAAGTGTTATTTGACTACCATTATCAGGGATTTGTTTATAATATTCAACGTCATTTAACATTGCTAATAATTTTCTTCTATAAAAGTCTGTATTCATTATAACAATTCCGCCACCCTTATCTGCTTCTTTAATAGTTATGGATTTGTCTTCTGCTAATAAATCTATAGCTTTTCTTTCTTTTAATGATATGTTATGTTTAGTGTCATCTTCCATTTGAGAATGTTGAAGGCAAAGTGTTCGAGTAACATTTATATAATGGTCTAGTGTATTATTTCTATGTTTAGGTGGATAAAAGGACGTTTGATTTTTTACAATAGAATTGTTTGTATTATTATGATCACTATTATTAAAAAACTCGTTAAGCCTAAGTGATCTATTAAAATCATCCACATCTTTTATTTGATCATAAGAATCATTTTTATATTTAGGTGTTGGTGTAAATTTAAAACCCCTCAATAAGACGTCAATTTCAGTTTGAGATAATGATCTTTTTGAAAAATTGTAAATTTTTGTAAATAATTTTAAATTTTCAGCTAGGTTACCTAAAGTTTCTATGTCGGACTGCTCCACTCCCTGCCTCCTTCTAAAAAATCAACGTTAAATTTGCTTGGTTTGTCGTCGTTATCTTGCAATATGTCGTCGCTCGTATTGTTGTTGTTTCTATAGTTTCTTCTGTATGAAGACCTTGTGTTATCTCTTATATTGGTTCTGTTTGAAGTGGAATTGTTTCTTTCAAAATTGTTATGTAATTCGATGTTGGTATTATTAATTTTTAAAAGAACTTCTCTTACAATACTTTCCACATCTATATTTTGTAAACAGCTTGTTTGATTTTGTTGCAGGTTTCTTCTTTGCGAATGTTGTTTATTGGTGTATATATATAGGGAGCATATAGTTGCCAGTTTGGGGTTCCTTACTTACTTCCGTCACACTTTTGTTACCGTTTCTCATAGCGCCTTCAATATTTTACCGATCTCTTACATATTTGGCACGTAGGTATCTTGCATGGACTTCTACCTTTTGATGATGTTTGAGGTCACTGGGGTCAAGGTCAAGGTCACTGAGGCTAATAATAGATTTTTCCGTCACAATTTTGTTACAGTTTCTCATAGCACCTTCAATATTTTTCAGATCTCTTACATATTTAGCATGTAGGTACCCTTTATGGATCTCTACCTTTTGATGAGGTATGAGGTCACTGGGGTCAAGGTCAAGGTCACCGAGGCTAATAATAGATTTTTCTGTCACAATTTTGTTACAGTTTCTCATAGGGCCTTCCATATTTTACCGTTCTCTTACATATTTGGCATGTAGGTACCTTGCATGGACCTCTACTTTTTGATGAGGTTTGAGGTCACTGGGGTCAAGGTCACCGAGGCTAAAAATAGATTTTTCGTCACAATTCTGTTACAGTTTCTCATAGCGCCTTCAATATTTTACCGTTCTCTTACATATTTGGCATGTAGGTACCTTGCATGGACCTCTACTTTTTGATGAGGTTTGAGGTCACTGGGGTCAAGGTCACCGAGGCTAAAAATAGATGTTCCGTCACAATTTTGTTACAGTTTCTCATAGCGCCTTCAATATTTTACCGATCTCTTACATATATTTGGCATGTAGGTACCTTGCATGGACCTCTACCTTTTGATGATCTCACTGGGGTCAAGGTCAAGGTCAGCGAGGCTAATAATAGATTTTCTCAAGGTCACACTTTGGACACAGTTTCTCAAAGCGCCTTCAATATTTGATCGATCTCTTATATATTTGGGATGTAGGTACCTTGCATGGACCTCTACCTTTTTGATGAGGTTTGAGGTCACTGGGGTCAAGGTAACTGAGGCTAATAATAGATTTTCTCAAGGTCACACTTTTTTTCCACACAATTAAACCATATATCGACAAAGCATCATTGGGGAGCATCCATCAGTTTTACTGATATCCTTGTTTGTGTTTGATCTCAAATAGTGTTATAAGTTATGAAAAGATTCCACGTATTTGTCTATGTTTTTTCTCAGTAATGTAAAATATGAAAACAGAAAGAAATTATCCATTAATGGCATGGAGCTTTTTTTGCAGAACTTTCGTCTTTTTTTAAATACATTGTGTATGTTATGTGAGTAAATCCCCATTGTTATAAGCTAAAGTACTTTTCATTCTTGTATGAACATACGATTTACTTCCACGTGGTTCACGTGAATAACTGTACTCAGAATAGTAACAGCAAAGTTGTCATTTTAAAAAGTGGTTAACTGAACCTTATTCTAACATCTAAATGTATAAGGTGCCAAAACATTTGTAACTTTAAAATATGTAATTCTTTTAAAGAAAACATTTAGCATATATATACATGTAGTTATAAAACAATACAATAAATGAAAACAAATTATACTTTTAAACAATATCTTGTAAATTTGTTTTAATTGTTTATCTGTATACTCGTATCAGTGTATGCTTTGTTCAAGACCTCCAATGGAACACCTCCTCGCCCGTCTCAGTTAAAATTCTTTTACGATTGTTATGTCTTCCTCTTTGTTTCATTTGCCTGAAATATTGGCATTATCTAGTTGCTAGATGTATTCCCCATATTTAAAATGCTTCGCTTCTTGAAAATGTATCTTTAATATAAAAAACAGTCTTGAGAGGTATATGTGACTTATAATTAGTGCCCTTTATCCAGGTCTTAAACACATGCCTGCCTGGATAATATAGTCTTTTTCAACTAGTAAAAAGTAAATCATTCCTTTTTTTCGTATGTCTTAATGAAGTGTTGTGTCTGTATATATGTTTGGTTGTAAGTAAAGCCAGGGTTCCCAGCTTTTTGTATGAACGAAATTCCCTGATTTTTCCCTGATGGAAAATAAAAATTCCAGGATCATAATTTCGATCTATTTCTTGTTTTAGACACCTTCAATAAATAGCAGTTGCAGACATTAACATGTAAATATTTATGAAATTTCATAGCAATGGCTTCCCATCTCCCCTCCCAGCCATCTTTCCTCGCCTTTTCATTTATTTTCATTTAATGTTTGTTTTGCAAGTTGCAACAATAATTGGAACATATTGTTAAGTAATTCAACATAGCCATGCAGATGAATCGATTTGCTGTTTTAATTGTATGGATTTTTTATACACAAGTCGGTCAAGTCTGACCAAACAAAATTCCCTGATTTTTCCCTGATTTCAGGAACTTTTTCCAAATAAAATTGCTGACTAAAAATGATTCCTTAATCCAAAAAATCAAACAATACACATAAAAAGTTACAGATTTTCTAATAAACGAGTTTTTAAAGACGACTTAAAAACAGACAATCTACCAATCTGTGTTATACTTGAGGGTAAATTGTTCCAAAATGAGCATCCCGTGTAAAAAAGGACTTTGACCCGAAACCTTTGACCTTGGGGACAGCAAATGCACCTTTTTGAGTTGACCTGGTCCTATATGAATTAATAGAGGCCTGCGGAATAAAATGTTCTCCCATATAGTCAGGGGCCAATCCATTTTTAATCTAAAACACATGGCCGAGAACAATCTGGTCTACACGTTTATTGATTGGTAGCCAGTTGAGCAATCCAAAGTGTTCTGGTCCAATGTGTGCCCTTGCATCGAGACCTAGGACAAACCGCAATAACTTATTCTGGGTGGCTTGGAGCTTATTTTGTAACACTTTGGTGAGACTATGGTACCATATAGAGCAAGCATAATCAAAATGACATTGAATCAAAGACATGACAAGAAGTGTCTTGGTTTGCTGAGTGAGATATTCTTTTTTTCTATATAGATATTTGAACCTGGAGTTGGCCTTCTGAATGACGGAACGAACCATGGTTTTAAAGGACATAGTTTGATCCAATGTAGCCCCTAGGTATTTGACTGAAGATGTAGATTCAATAATGGTAATATTACTAGAAATATCGAGAGAAGTGTTTGACCTGATTCTATGCCAAGAACCAAAAAGAATAGACTCCTTACCTAAATGCAGAGACAACTTATTGTCAACCAACCACTGACTAATCAGATGTAAATCCTCTTTCAATAACCTTTCAATATCAGTTTTACACTTACCAGACACAAGAATACCTGAGTTATCTGCATATAGGCTGAGCTTATTTTTAACCACAGCAGACATATCATTAACATAGATTACAAAGAGCAGGGGACCTAGAATTGACCCTTTTTGAACTCCACATGATATTGGGGCTGTACCGGAATGAGTGCCTGACACATCAACAAGTTGCTGTCTATCTGAAAGGTATGATTTGAACCACCTTAAGATATCATCACCAAGACCTGCTGCACTTAATTTCATTAGAAGTATAGAGTGATAAATATTGTCGAAGGCCTTTTGGAGGTCTAGAAGAATCATCCCTACGAGATTACCTTTATCCATTTCCAACCTGATATAATCAGTCAGATGAATGAGGCAGGTGTCCGTTGAAAAACCACTTCTGAAACCAGACTGAAATTTATACATCAAATAGTTAACCTTGAAGTATGACTCAACCTGGTCATATACAACCTTTTCATATATTTTATATATAATACTCAAAATAGAGACTGGACGGTAATTACCAACAGAGGTTTTATCACTTTTCTTAAAAATAGGAACAACCCTAGCAGACTTGAGATCATCTGGAACAACACCCTGTATAAGAGATAGATTAATAACATGAGTAAGAGGTTGAGAAATAATCGAAGCCCCATCTTTCACAAAACGTGAGGGCATACCGTCTAAACCTGTTGCTTGATTAGAACTCACCTGGTTTAAATATTTGAGCACTTGGTTCTCAGAAACTAAAGAAAAAGAAAAACTGTTAACAGTTTTTACACCAAAGCTAGCATAAAAATTAATGACACATGATTTTCCAAACTTAAGAACACTAGTTGGTAATTTATCAACAAGCTTTGAGGCAACTGTAGTGTAAATATGGTTAAAAGAATCTGCAATAATTTCCTTATCAAAACATTTATTTCCATCAATGTTAAGACAACTATTAGAAGAGGAAGATAATCCTTTCTTAGATGGTAAACCAAGATTCTTAATAATAGACCAGAGTGACTTTGAGTCATTTTTGTTAGCTTCAAGAGACTATGTAAAGAAGTTTCTTTGGCTGTATCAATTAAGCATTTTCACTTATTGCTTAATAATTTGTAAAACTAGTCTTATTATAGTTAATGCTTCATTCTTAAGTCGTGTCGTTAACTAAAACTTAGAATAAACCTATTCCAGTGAACCCATAATTATTATTATTATTATGAAACAAAGAATTCTTACATAAATTTTGAAAACCAGAGTTAAAGATTATTAAGTCTTATATTTAGGGCAATTTTATCTTGCACAAGCACATGAGCTTGTGTCTTGTTCATATATTGTGTTTTATATTTGATCTGTTTGTATGCTTTTTAGCTCACCTGAGCACAATGTGCTCATGGTGAGCTTTTGTGATCCCCTTTTGTCCGTCGTCCGTCATGCGGCGTCAACATTTGTCCTGTTAACACTCTAGAGGCCACATTTATTGTCCAATCTTCATGAAATTTGGTCAAAAGAATGGTCTCAATGATATCTTGGATGATTTCGAAAAATGGTACGTTTGCTTGAAAAACATGGCTGCCAAGGGGCGGGGCATTTTTCCTTATATGGCTATAGTAAAACCTTGTTAACACTCCAGAGGCCACATTTATTGTCCAATCTTCATGAAACTTGGTAAGAAGATTCATCCAAATAATATGTTGAACGAGTTTGAGAATGATGCCAGTTGGTTGAAAATCATGGCCGCCAGGGGGCGGGGCATTTTTCCTTAAATGGCTTTAGTAAAACCTTGTTAACACTCTAGAGGCCACATTTATTGTCCAATCTTCATGAAATTTGGTCAGAAGATTGGTCTCAATGATATCTTGGATGAGTTCGAAAATGGTTCCGGTTGCTTTGAACATGGCCAATAGGGGGCGGGGCATTTTTTTTATATGGCTATATATTGCTTTAGTAAAACCTTGTTAACACTCTAGAGGCCACATTTATTGTCCGATCTTCATGAAACTTGTTCAGAAGATTTGTCCCAATTATATCTTGGATGAGTTTGAAAATGGTTCCTGTTGGTTGAAAAACATGGCCGCCAAGGGGGCGGGGCATTTTTCCTTATATAGATATTATAGTAAAACCTTGTTAACACTCTAAAGGCCACATTTATTGTCCGATCATCATGAAACCTGGTCAGAAGATTTATCCCAATGATATCTTGGACATGAATGAAAATGGTTCCGGTTGCTTGAAAAACATGGCCACCAGGGAGCGGGGAATTTTTCCTTATATAGCTATATATGGCTTTTGTAAAACCTTGCTAACACTCTAGAGGCCTCATTTATTGTTCGATCTTCATGAAACTTTGTCAGAAGATTCATCCTAATTATATCTTAAACGAGTGTGAAAATGGTTTGGGTTGGTTGAAAAACATGGCCACCAGGGGGTGGGGCATTTTTCCTTATTTCGCTATAATAAAACATTATTTACACTCTAGTTAATTATTCTCAAAGTTAATGTAGTAATATTTATTTCGCAGAAAATTACGTTAGGGAGAAATAACTGTTCATAGCTTGAATTGTTTATTTCATTTTTTCAATATAAATGCTCAATATGCTAGTTCGTATTTATGTTTGCATTGTATTTGGCAATCAGTTTTCTCATGTAATGTGTTCATGTTGAATGACTGTTATTAAACAGTTTAACAATAACATTACATAAGGAAATAAAATTGATACTGATAAAATTTTCCCGGTAAAATTGCGCAGGAGCTGGTGATTATGTTTTTAAAAATATCAATTTTATCATGTACTTATCTGAACTGAGATTATGCAAACAGAGTTTGAATGAATAACACACGCTCGATGATATTCCAAATTCTATGATTGGCAAGACAAATTAATATTTCAAATTTTGAGTTTTAAAAATAGAATGTTCTTTTCAATAAAGATCTCCTCAATACCAAAGTATAATTTAAATAAAATAGCTTTGAATATTTAATTAAATATTGTACAATCCATATAAGCAACTGGTCATATGCGTGATGTCTTTAAATATGTATTGAATACAAACCTGAACATGATATGTATTGGGATGATCGATGAGTTTTAAAGATATTGTAATAAAATAATGAACTATGTTAAAACAATGTCTTTTGTATTACTGCACATTTCTTTTAATAGTATTTGCAATGCATGTGTAATCACAAATTTATGTATATTTTCAAATCATGACATACATTCTACCGATAATGCTTGATTTTTTATATGTGAGAAACAATTAAGTCTTCTTTTTAAGATTCTAATGCAATCTTTTATTTCACTTTATTTGTGTTTATTTTGTATTACTGAATAAACATGACCTTGACCATATGAATAATTTTTTCTTACTGAATGATATTTATAATCCTTAAATGATTAGAAAATTTCATATAACACGTGTCATATTGGAATATTTTCAAAGACATTACAAGGGATGACACAATTTAAAAGTTAATAATTAGTCGAAGTTTAAGGTAACACAATAGTGATTGATATAGTATTAACTACAAACAATAATGAAAACTTATGCTTAAGTATAAATTTCATGTACATATACGATGAACGTTGTTTATGGGTAAGAATGCAGAATAACACGATACGTATGAAATGTAATGCATATAGCACGTTTTGGTCGAACATTGAACAAAACGTCACTAAGCACCATAAAACATCACCTACACATGGATACGTATGGTACACATATGTATGCGTACCATCAGTATATAATTAATGCATGCAGTCAACAACATACATAACAAAATACCTCCTCCTACCGTGGCAAACTTGAAATATGCAGACTTCAGGGTGGCGCCCAATAAAGATAATATATTGTATTGGCGGCATATACCGTATTGAGGGGCCATACATTCCGTAAGATTCGGATCAAAGCTTACTGTTAGTCGGATCCCATGTTTTGTTTACCAAAAATGACTTTTTTTGGTTTTAGAAATGATTAATTGTATAACACACGATTATGTTAAAAAAAACATAAACATGAGGGAGCCATATGCTAACGTAATATTAATAACTTACGGAATTCCTATATATTTTCCCTAAAGAACATCGTAAATGCGGACAATAGAATAAATTATACAGATATATTGGACAATTATATTGAGTTTCATCTGTAAAGCACTGTGGCAAAAAAGGAAACATTTCGTCAACACCTTGCATTTTTATGTAACTAATGTAAAGTAAAACGATCCGCTCGTGGTATAGTTCCGATAAAAAACCCAAAGGCGAACAGGATAGCACACAGAAAGGTCACCAGTAATACTAAGACAATAGTTAAAACCAGTGGTAGTCCTGAAAACCTGAAAACATAAAAAATAATATACCTTATAGGTGTCCGCAAGTTCACTCATTACCAAGGTAACGATATTGAATAAGAAGGCATGTTACACAATAAACCAAATAAAACTTGTATATAATTAGTACACATTATTATTAATAAGAGCGAGGTATACTCGAAATCAAACACATACACGTGTATAGAATGTCGTAAAAATGCATGTAAGGATTATATGCGCGTGAATTCATCAACACTTTGTGCTTATTCAAATACTTTATTTTAATATTTAAATATAGAAAATGCGAACTGTGCTACCTGGTTTGGTACGAGCAATACTTTGAGTATTTTTTGTATTCGACATCTCTCATCCAGGGATTACTTGGGCTACAAGCATCTGTATTTCCAGTGTGTAATAAATGCTGAGAACATTCGATTGTCCTCCGCGTTTTTTTTTAAATACATATTTTATAATCTTCTGAAAAGTTTTCTTCCATCAAATTGCACATTTGTGAGACAGAGCATTAAGCTTTGTTAAGAAAATAACTGAACTGGAATGTCAACGCGTGTGCTTTTGATGGGCATTGATTGGTCCCTGTACTGCGTGCAACCAGTGTTGTCAAGTGGTGTCTAATGGAAGGGTCTTATCTCTAACAAAACACGCTTAAATACGGGCATTTAAATACGAAATAAAAAGGAACTAAGACAATAAGTATGCAGTAGCCAGTGCTATACATATGGATTACTTAAGCCATTCCAAAAGATAACATTTATTCGGATAAAGATAAGCGAAGTTAAATACCTTGGCTAAATTTTATCCAAAACTTATCCAAGACATGCAGCTGTTCGGATATCAATCGCTAACCAAAAAAGATATCCTAAAGTTGTAGATAACCAAACGGTATCCGCTGGATAAGAGTTATCCAGATTTATACAATTGGTTAAGGTGGTAAACAAGTGGTGAAACGAACTAATACACACAAGAAGTTGTGTATTGTCGGCCTAGGTGACATGACATGTTTACTTTTCACGCTACCGTTATTTGTTTTTTTTCCACTCATTTTTTTGCGAATAGATATTACAGGGAGAGTTTTATAGTACACGATAGTAATCGTTTCACATGACCTGACAATGTTTTTGAAAATATCAGGGGAGCTTATTGGTTTACATACTTAAGAATATGGGTAATTCGCAATTATGTCCCTTTGTAAACTTCTATTCAAGGTTATATTACACTAATTCCGATTCCCATAGGGTCCCATTATAAAACTGACAACTTTCACAGCATTTTTCTTGCCTTTCCGACGTATCAATTTTTCCGAACCTGGTATCATTTTAAAGATGGATCTGTCATCTTCCAATAATTGTAATAAAAAACATACCGTCTCGCAACTTCTAAGAAAGTAAATCGCTGTCGAATGAACCCACCGTAGAAAAACGTGTTTCGGAATCCTAATTTCGACAAAAGCCCCACACAATAGAAAACACACCCTCAAAAGTTCATCTTTTAAGTTAGCTTCCAATCCAAGGCATCAAAGTACTCCAGACACATACAGGATATTACAAATAACCACAAAAGTCAAGTCTCACATTGTTAAATGGCTTATATTCAAGAAGAGAAAAGGAACTCTTTAGAAATAGGCACTACTTTCGAATGGACCACGGAGGGATACACAATGATTTAGTGTAATGTAACCTTTAAGGGAACTCAACTTTGTCCTATCTTTTTCTAACTTTCTCCACATGAGATTTCAACTATTTCCACAATGAATATGCAATTTCAGTGCATTCGGATGGGGGTAAAGGCCTTAAAATGGCAATTTAAAGCGGTGACTAAATTGGCCGCAGTCAAGTCGGAATGCATGATTTTTAGTCTAAGTGACGACAGCTGATTTTGCGTCTCCAATTATTGTTACGCGTAACTTTCATGGCAAAAACCGGTATCATTGCATGCAAAATTCACCAATATATCAGCAAAAGGCCCAAATAAATGTATTGATTGTGAATCAGTGTACTTTTCTTGATGAAATAGGAGACTTTTTTTTAATTTTAAGCACTTTTTTCAATAAAAAACTCACTGACAGCATATAAAATCATGTTTTTTAAGAAAATTATTATTAAAAGCTTCACTTACAATCTAAACATACACATTGCAATTACAAAAATTAATGCTATTATGATGAGAGGCATAATTTTCAGCTTTCAAGCTGATACAAGCCGGCTACCCAAAATTAACACTTAAAAAGGCGCAAATCGCTCCTTCAACAGCTTACGACACAAAGTGACACTTAATGCGCATCCAGATAGTCTCTTTCATATAAATAAGTCCTGTTAGCGACATTTTATTAAGTATTCTCTTTAAAATCCAGTGTTGAAAGCGTAAGTTTTGCAAAAATGTCCACAGTCACCATGCAAAAGAGCATGTTTGCTAAGGAATTCCTACGCGAGTGGCCACACTAATGTCGTGGCAGGAAAGTCATTTGGGTGTGATTCCTCTGTAGTTCAGTGAACATTCATTCCACTACCTGGGGATGACTATCAGGATCAATTTTCCCAGCTTGGTGTAGTGTTGACCTTTCAGGATGTTGATGGATCGTCCAGAAGCGCTGCACCACTGCGGCCTCTGTTCAGGACACAGAGTCGGATTGAGGTGTACACAAACCCGCAGTCAGGCAAGGATCATCCAGACCTTTAATAAAATAAAATGTTTAGGCCCCTGAAACTGGCAATTATGTTCAACACTGAGATAAGGATACACATAGAGGAGACATCATGCCATGGCTTTCTCATTATTGACACGGCAAACTCGAGCAGCCGGGGACTTGGCTCTAAACAAAAACAGGTATGCTCCATCAATGTGAGCAAGATGGCATGTCAGAGTTAAAAAGGGCAAACAAACATACAAAAGAGATATGTAGGAAATTAGAAATTAAATGCCAGAAGTAATTTTAAGTATTGTTTTTCTGTCTGCAAGGGTTGCTGTGGAAAATAGTGCTTAACGCATAGTTTGGCCTGTAGGGGTTCTGCTAGCAAGAACAAATCGAAGTCATATCTGCCCGCGAACTGTAAGCTTGAGATAACCATATCTGATGAAGTACTGCTTTGAGAATGCATTCTTATTGTACTTGAACCAGATCGCATTGACAGCACAAGGCTTCAGACCCCCCAAAAGTGTGAGGCTTTCAATAGTGCTTACCTGATACCAGACCGCATTGCCCGAGACAGTGACTTTCTCCCGGAACTGCACAGGCTGCATCCGCAGCACAATCCTTAAGCTCAATCATGGTCTGGCTGACTCTGAAATAGTGAAATCTGAATTTACAGATGCTCATTTGTCTAAAGGTTATGAGTTTATTGCCTATCTTATTAAAAGCAAACACAATGACATGCTTAAAAAGACATGTGCATTTCTGAAAAGACATACAGCTGCCCGATACTTGACTAGGAAAAGGCGCTATGGTCTTCACTCTGAAATTCATTACTCTAAGGGCTTAACAGAACAAAAGCCAGATCTTACAGCTAATTGGCCCCAACTACAGCTAAATATGCTTTATAGGTTGAAAATAAAGTTATTTGTCTGAAGAACTAGTGCTATTAACTCATCAGCTATGTTGCTCCACTGGCCGCAATTCTGTAAACATAGTGTATATATGGAAATACCTAGTCTACCACCTGCACCGCACCACTACGTCCACTGTAAAAATACACAGCTAAGTTAGTACTTTAACGAACAAACTGAAATTCATGTGTTAATTAAACAATCAGTATGATGACTCACATTGAAATCATGTCCAGTGCACCAGTCAGAGCAAGACAGCTAGCGGATTGTTGACCATCTACGGCTCAAGGACAAACGGTCAGGCCTACAAACAAAGAGAAAAATGGCATAAATGGGTTGCATGCATGTAATTTTGCATATTTTTCATCTTGCTCTCCACCTGAAACTTCAATCTATGGACATAATAATATTTACATTTAAGATTTGTTGGAAATGTTACCCTTTCTTGTCCATACCAGGTCCCTCACCCATACGGAACCGTCTAAAACCACCTAAAACATCCATTTGGACCAAAATATTGACACCTATCATCTATTTTAGCACCCAAATCATCAAAACATTCATTAAAATTCATGTTCTACTTGTCTCGCTTGCAGACGAATCCATGTGACCTTGACATTGCAGTAAATGTGCTTTTTAAAGGTTATATTACACTAATTCCGATTCCCATAGGGTCCCATTATAAAACTGACAACTTTCACAGCATTTTTCTTGCCTTTCCGACGTATCAATTTTTCCGAACCTGGTATCATTTTAAAGATGGATCTGTCATCTTCCAATAACTGCAATCAAAAACATACCGTTTCGCAACTTCTAAGAAAGTAAATCGATGTCGAATGAACCCACCGTAGAAAAACGTGTTTCGGAATCCTAATTTCGACAAAAGCCCCACACAATAGAAAACACACCCTCAAAAGTTCATCTTTTAAGTTAGCTTCCAATCCAAGGCATCAAAGTACTCCAGACACATACAGGATATTACAAATAACCACAAAAGTCATGTCTCACATTGTTAAATGGCTTATATTCAAGAAGAGAAAAGGAACTCTTTAGAAATAGGCACTACTTTCGAATGGACCACGGAGGGATACACAATGATTTAGTGTAATGTAATCTCAATGACACGTTTAAACTCCTCATCTATTGGATATAATTTGCCTATATTTGGTATGAACGCCGTTTAATTAATATAAGTATCATAAGCATTATAAACATTCATCATTATACCCGTCTCTTTATATATGATCGAAAAAGGCAGTATATCGTGTTAAAGTAAAATAATTTAATAGTGTACCACAAAGAAAAGAAGGCATTTTATATTTTGTGAAAAATATGAGTGCGACTTATTTAGAGCGTTGTCCAGATGAAATATTACAAATACACAGTTCATATTTTATATAACGAAATATAAACAAGAACATAGCTTATTTATGTAGTAAATCAACGCTATTTTGTGTTTCTTTAAAAATGATCTTGTAAAGTAAGAAACAAGATATTGTGGATTCAATTTCAGACAGGCATAAGTTGCAGTCGATCACCATGTTAAATCTGACTGATATGTCGTATTCTGCGTTTTATGTGATGGATGCTACATAAGCTGTTAAACATAAGAAGTCACAATCTCCTCTGCTATGATGTTGATTCAAACATGAGATTAAGGAGTGTATAGGTGTTTAAGGAGCATATTGACGGCTCATACAGTACTATATTTTCCAAAATATTATCACAAGTATCTTTTAACTACTACTACTACTACTACTACTACGACTACTACTACTACTACTACGACTACTACTACTACTACTACTACTACTACTACTACTACTACTACTACTACTACTACTACTACTACTACTACTACTACTACTACTACTACTACTACTACTACTACTACTACTACTACTACTAGTACTACTACTACTACTACTACTACAACTACTACAACTACTACTACTACTACTACTACTACTACTACTACTACTACTACTACTACTACTACTACTACTACTACTACAAACAAAAACTACTACTACTACTACTACTACTACTACTACTACTACTACTACTACTACTACTACTACTACTACTACTACTACTACTACTACTACTACTACTACTACAACAAAAACTACTACTACTACTACTACTACTACTACTACTACTACTACTACTACTACTACTACTACTTCTACTACTACTGCTTGTCATGTAAAATATCGAATATAATATATACTTTTTATAAACCACTGGTAGCAAGATGAATTGCAGATAATTAGTCAGTAACCACATTTTAACTAACTCTTTTGACCTGTTAATTCTTTTCAGCTCTATTTAACAGTGAGAAATGCCCATAATATCACTTTAACAAATTAAGAAATAAGTACCACTTTTCTTTTTTCCTACTGTCATTTATTAAACATTTGAAGATTTGATGCGTAAGATTCAATAACTAGGCGTCGCAACTCTCATTCGCAATGAAGATTTTTGCGAATAAGTAATAGTTTACTGATGAACGAAGCATAAGTGCTTAGAAAACGTGTGCGCTTAATAGAACTGAAAGGAATGCATATATATCAGAAATAATTTGCGATGTATCGTATTGGGGTAGTTAATAGCCATACACTCTGGCAACTTTTATGATCTTATTTCAAATGTATGTAGCTGAAATTGGAGCTATATAGTGCCCTCGTGCTGTGGTTTTAATCGTTTTCGTTTTGTTTAAAGAGTAGTTTAACGCTGATTTATTTTAGGTATCTCTACAGAAAGATAAAAAGAGTATTATGTTAAAATAAAAGACCGACCATCGTGCGTAAAACTATTGATCTGTGGAATCCACAACATTCGTGCGTTGATATCACTTAGTAATATATAAATACTCCGAAAGTCATATTTATACCAACTGGTACACACTATAATAAATGATTTTTGTTCAAATTACTAAAATTTTCTAACTTCGTACGGTTAACGATTTAAACAATTTATATCTTTAAACAAGTCCGTCATTCCACGTTAGAAATTTCGAAGCAAGTTTTTTGCAATAAAAAATGAACACATCATCCTTTCCGTTATATATTTATTAAATTACTGACATAAAATAATGCGTACGCATTTTACAAACACAAAATAATAAAGTTAAGCAAAGCGTTACGTAGATCTAAATTGTTTCTGTTCAGTGATTTGATCACTTCATCGATTCCAATTTTAGAGTCCACGCATGCGCACACGTACTGGTCTATTTTAAGACGGCCATTGTGAAATTTCAAGAAATGTCCAGACAAAACGAATGCCTCTTCATATAAAGTATGACCTTTATATAAGGTGACTCACAGGAAATAAATGTACGTTCAACTTGAATAGATTTATCACAAGTACATGGCCTAGTATCACAAACATACTTAAGTCGATATTTTGACTCAACTTTGAATTTTTGCTCATTTTTTAGATGAGTGTTAACCTTGGTAAGTGATTTACAAATATACATCGGCAGTCATAAACAATACTTTTTCAAATATGCTCGAAAACAATACATTATTTAATGAAATTACACGTTTTTTTTTCAAGAAAAGAAGATTTGATAAAAAACTTCCTTAAACTTGTTTAAAGCTGTGTTATTTAGCTTCGTGTGGTTAACAAAAACAACGTTAATTGCATAAAAGTCAATATAAATCATAAAACAAGTCTGAATTAATTAATGTAAATAAATTAATCTGTAATTTATATCTTTATAAATAAAAACATTATTCGTAACTGGATTTAAGATAAGAGCATGCAATGTTGAGATCACAGACAACGCTTTGTGACGGATGGGGCGACGATTCCGGCGATTGTGTGAATGGTTCTTTAACACATCCGAACAACCAGAAGAGACAGGGACACTGTGATAAGTGATGCGAGAGTCATCGATGAAGAGTTAGGAGTCTGAAACAAATATAAATGATAACTTTGACCACTGAAAAGAGGAGGCAGCAGTAGTAGTTGGGTAAACAGTTAAACTTTCGCAAAGCTAATAATGTAACTAATACAGAGTAACAACTTAGTAAACATGATAGACGTACTCTTAAGTTTTAGTACACAAACTAGCATACCAGGAAAAAGTTGTATTTGCTACTAAAAAACAACGTTTATTTTTTTAAGCTACCTGTTTAGATAGATTTCACAAGTCGGTTTGAAAAGCAAACTATTGCATATAAATTTTCGTTAATCTTAAAACTGTCAAAATAAACGCACCGTGCCATTATTGCCAGCGGTAGTTCCGGCCGCTCCGGTAGTTGTGGCGGCAGTTCCGCCGGAAGTCGTCGCTGCATTGGTAGTTGTGACCGGCGGAGCCGTAGTTGTGGGTTCGGTAGCCACGGTGGTAGTAGACGCGCTACATAACGCTGAAAGATAATTGGGCATTTTATAGGAAGAGTACGGACAACGAAAGAATGAATGGTGGTGAGTGGAGTTCTGACGTAAAATTGAAATAATCATAGAATAATATGAGGCATGAACATTACGTAGAATAATGTCATTGAAAAACGTGTAAACTGGACGCAATTATACAATTATAGAAAATCATCTATGCTATAGGATGGCTAATTACGTAGATGACGGATCAGTTTCGCTGATAGATGGATATGTATTATGTAAGAAAACTACTTAGCTAGAGGTTAGTATATGAAGATTTTAACATAACAAATAGAGAATATAGTGAGCAAATGAACACAATACTGTTGAATCATGTTTTTCTTTATTGCAACATAAAGCGTATGTAAATTAAATGTTCTTTCATTTTTTGAAATCCTATTTATTAAAATCGTATCAATACACGTAATAACTACTCAAATGTTGAAAATAAAGAAATCAAAGTCAATTTATAAATAGTTAAATAAATACAAAATAGTTAATTAGTCATGATAAAAAGTTTACCAATTAATGCGAATATTAGTCCCGCTAGAAGTAAAGTGTTCATGATTAGCGTTTATCCTCGCAGCCCCAATGATGTATATTCAACTGAGTGTTGGAAACATGGAGTGGCACCCATGTACCTCCGCGTCTCCGTCAGTTACCAAGGGTGGAGTCGCAGCCACGTGACTTGTTGATGTTGAGTAAAGAGAAAAGAGGCCCGGCCATTAGGCATCTTTTCAAGCACAAAACCGCTTTTATAATTATATTTCTCTTTATCGTTTTTCGTCGTTGTCATTATCATCATAATCGTCCTCGTCAGATATGTCAACGATATCATCAACATCATCATCATCATCATCATCATCATCATCATCATCATCATCATCATCATCATCATCATCATCATCATCATCATCATCATCATCATCATCATCATCATCATCATCATCATCATCATCATCACCAACACCACCACCACCATCACCATCATCATCATCATCATCATCATCATCATCATCATCATCATCATCATCATCATCATCATCATCATCATCATCATATTCTTCTTATTAACCATCATCATCATCATCAGCATCATCATCATCATCATCATCATCATCATCATCATCATCATCATCATCATCATCATCATCATCATCATCATCATCATCATCATCATCATCATCATCATCATCACCACCAACACCATCATCATCATCATCATCATCATCATCATCATCATCATAATCATAATCATCATAATCATCATCATCATCATCATCATCATCATCATCATCATCATCATCACCACCACCACCAACACCATCATCATCATATTCTTCTTCTTATTCTTCATCATCATCATCATAACCACCTACACCTCCACCATCATCATCATCATCATCATCATCATCATTATCATCATCATCATCATCATCATCATCATCATCATCATCATCATCATCATCATCATCATCATCATCATCCTAATATACATCATCATCATCGTATGCAGCAAAAACGCATCCGAAGCTGAAACGGAAAAAGCGACAGAATGAAAAAACAGCATCAGCGTCATTTGCATTATCACCATCAGCAGCAATGTCATCACTTGTATCATGATCATCATCATGTTCATCATTCCTACCGGCATTATCATCATAATTGTCGGATTCAACGTTGCTATCATTAACACCATCGCCAAAGTTGTCTTCGACATAATAAAAATCATCGGCAGCAGCAACAATAATATTGGCACCAGTAATTATATTATCTTAATCCCTTTTAGCAGAATTATCATCATCGTTATCATCGTCGCCCTCGTTGTCGTCAGTATATTCATCATCGTCTTCTTATTATTGCTGTTCAATTGCAGCAAACTCACCACCCTGACCTTCATCGTCATGACAATTACCATGGAATTCAACGTTGTAAGCGATGACAACTTAATAAATGCGATGCCATCGCTGTCGTCATGGTCACGATAAAAACATTTGCTTAAATGCTAAATGGTGAAATGTAAAAATATCTCAGTCAGATAATTCCCTTTATTCCATAAATCAACATTTTGAATGATGGCAAACTTTATCCGTTGCGATGGCATCTTTGAGGTCATGATCGTCATTTGAACATTTAATTGAATGCGTATGGAGGAAATATTAATAACATATTAAACAGAGTATTCCCAAAATGCACAATCAGTGAGCTACTACTTTATACTTTATACTTTATTCCTTTTACCACTCAGTTAAAATGTACTAGAAGTTTTGTGTGTAACAAAAAAACGGGTCTAAACATAGTGTTTCCTGTTACTGACATAAAATTAAGAGCTAACACAACGTAAATAAAGAAAAACACCTTTATCTGTAACAACCTTAATTAACTGAAATGCCACCACATTCTAGTAATGTTTTCTTAATTTCGTCATGGTAAGCCTTTCCAAAGAATTTTTAAGACGGGCCTCTTGTAAAAAAGGAAGAGCCGCGTCATAAGTCTG